>NC_048899.1:8421530-8580495 GCF_011077185.1 Oxyura jamaicensis | reverse complement strand
CATGCTCCCATCTCAGCTTTTCAAGATGCTCCTTCCTTTCATGCTGAATGAAACACTACTACATTCCTCTGACAGCTTAGCAGGCTGGAATAACCTGTCCAAGCTCTTCAGTGTGCTACGGGATGAGCTTCTCATGAATGACATGCTGCAGAGATTCCAAGGTTCCTACAACCTCACCAAATGGAGTCATTTCTCAAGCACCTGGCATGCAGTTGACAGCTTGCTGAACACCAGAACGGATCTAGCTAAAGTGGCTGCCTTTGCAAAGTTACTGGAAGCAGTGGCAAACAACCTTTCCAACAATGTGTCAGCTCTAGACATCATAGAAGCTGTTGACTATGTTCTCAGGGGGCTGAACATCTCTGATCTGCTAAATGAATTCAGCACAAGTTCCAGCTCAGCTTCTTTTTCCAACAAAACTAGTTTGGATCGTGTGATTGACGTTGTCGCTCATCACTTCGTTGTCCTGGCAGAAACCCTGTACAACAAGACCCTGCCTTGGACTCAAGGTGACCAAACACTGTCACCAACCAGTTTGATCGCACGGTGAGTTTGGTTTGGGGGTATTGTAATTTTTTTTATGGGAGGAGATGAACATTTATTTCCAGCATGAGAAGTAATTAAGTTTCTCCAGTGGATCAGCTTTTGTCTGAAATCACCATAATTTCACTATAATTTAGGACACTAGCTATAACGGGGTTAAACCAAAGGACAGGAATTTTCTGTTTGAACTGAACATACAGACTTTAAAAAAAATTCTGGATTGCTATGTCTCAGTTCACAGTAAAAGCAGTATCCCGTAGGAGACTTGCCACCAGTGGTAAACTCTTTGGAAACCCCTTCTTTGTGGTATGACTCTTTAGTTTTTCTTTTTATCTTCCCTAAGCATGCCTTTTCAACTATAAATTGCATCCAAAGTGAACCTTTCAAGCATGTTTTCTTTTACATATGGTTTGAGAGTGGATGACAGCTTTGGGAGATAATGGCAAAAATAATTGATGAAATAAAATTGGGTGGGTACCCACTTAGGAAATGTCATGGGAGATGCATGGCTTCATCTGGAATTCTTATTTACAGCTGCCAAGGAACAGCATCTGCGCAGCTGACAGGTTGCTCACGAATATACCTTGCTTCTGAAGGAGAAGCTGATTTAAACTCCTGTCTTATTTTTCAGATTTCTGTTTTTAGAATTTGAAAAAACCATCTTACAAGTGACAGTGAATAACAGCTATAACCCTTACCTGATGTGTTTAATAAATGCCACTGAAGCTGAAGACAGCAAATTGACAGGTAATCATGATTTCATTAATGTTGTGGGACCTCAGCTGCAATATGTTTGTGCCTGTCTTTTCAAAGTGTTTTGTCTAATGGTGGGAAGGAATGGTGCTACATGTTTTCATCTGCTGGCAATTAACTGCAGCTGTGAGACCTCAGGAAGCCAGACTCTTCTTTGTTTGAGTTATGTCATGTTGAGGGTATAAGTTTTCCATCCAACGATATCCAAAAGACACGTGTACTATTCTCTACATGATGACAGGTTGCTGACACTCGGATAACTAATCTTACAAATAGAAACCTATATTCCCTTCACAGCTTTATGTACCCTTAAGATGACAGCAGTTATTTTGAGAGTTAACATGATATTTCAAGTAGATATTCATGGTATGTGCTTATTGTAAGACCTGAGAGGATTATCTGCTGACAGAAGAGAGATACCAAGTGGGCTCTGAAGCTCACTGCCAGAAGTCCTATTTGTAGTGTGGAGATGGATTTCTTTAGGAGCTGAGCACCTACCAAGACTAGATTAGCATGTTACAATCCATGTCTTGGATAGTGATTTCAGAGGTCCTGAGCCATATGAATTTGATGGAAAATAGCAATGCTCAGCAGGCCTTGGAGTAAAAGTGGCAGTATTCCCATCTGCGAAGTTTCTGCAAGTCTGGTGTTTTTGTTTTGAGTAACTTTTGTTTTCTTCTTCCCACAGAAAACATCACATTGCTCTTGAAGCAAATTCATCTGAAAAAGAACTATTTAATGCAAAATAATACCCTTGAGAAACATTCATCTATACCAGAGCTCCTGAAGCTAAAAGTGAGTCTGCTTAAAATGCTGACTTGAAGGACATCCCACAGTGATACATGAATGTGCAATGGAGATTTTGGAAAACAGCATATGGGAGAAAAAGTGTCTAAGAGAATCTGATAAAAGCTAGGACTGAAACATTGTTGTCTGCCTATATTTAAAGGTCAACACTGACCTGGGCTGATCAAGTTGTTCCTGTACCAGTCTCTGCCTGGTGTATACCCAGTTTTCTGAGAAGGTAGAGGTGTCCTGCCTCACAAAACAGTAGAGCTCTCTGAGACTAAAACCCTAAGCATTTTCAGTTCATGGATTTCCCTCATCACCTTTGAATTTAGCAATGTCTCATTTGCTTCTTACACCATATATACACACCTGCACCATAGCACGTATGCACTTCATTCTATTTCTCTCATGCAGAGAAGTAGAATTAAAAAAAAAATATTAAAAGTTTGTCATGCTGTTGCTGCTTTTTAAATCTGTAAAAATAATTTAATGAGCCTCTGAGTAACAAGTATAGGCACAAAACAGACAGCAGTTCTTGCCATGACTGATAATGTAAAGAGTGATGTCAGGCAAGAGGGAAACCCATGATGGAACAGTAGGCAAAGGTTTGTAATTTCACACAGCAGGCTGGCAGAAGCAGAAGTCATTACTTCTAGCCAACTCCTTTTCAGCTGTTGCTGTAGGGATGACCAGCTGGTGTCCAAATAGCTTAACCTATTGCAAAATGTACATTTCTTTGGTCTCTGGGAAGATTAACTGCTCAACAGGTGAGCCCAAATGGGATATTGCTGCATATGTGTGTTGGGCAAGGAAAATGATATGCTGAGGCTTGCAAGGTTTATTAGATCCTGTGTAATGTTATAAAGCCAGGTCTGCTACCAATTCATGCAGGATTGTTGGTTGTGAGCTGTTCTATATGAGACCTACTGAAGGAACTAAAAATATATATTAAAAAAAAATAATAATCCTAAAGAAAAATGTGAAGGGACAGCTAGACTCTTTAAAACGTGCCTTTTATAATTCTGTCATCTAACCGATGTTTGTGCATTTGTCTTCCTTTTCAAATTTTCCTTTGAAGATAACTCGCCTCCGGGATCTGACAACACTTCTTTGTGACTATGAGAGCTTTAAGTCAATACAGCATATTTGCCATCTCCCGAACGTTAGCTTTGGAGAACTGTGTGAACAGAGTCAATCTCATGAGCAGCTCCTCCGTGCTATTGAACTGAGCAGTCAAGTTGTGACCAACGTACTGAATGGCAGAAGGATCTCCCAGGAGCTTCAAAATGTACTGATTGGGGATGCCACAAATGTCCAGACACAAATAAAGTGGTGAGGCTCTTCCTCTGAGTTAGGTTGCTATAGTATTCTGTTTATGAACTGATAAAATGTCTTCCTGCCTTCTTCTCATATTCCCAAATCTGTGGTTGTTTTGTTTTTCCAATTTAGGTTTCAAGAAAACATACCAGAAATAGCTTTCTTTCAAGAGATTCCTCAGTATATTAAAACTCTGAATTCCGTGTTGAACATCACTGAGAATTTAACAGATGCCAGCAAGCAAGGTAGTTTCCTGTGTTTTCTTTACAACGTTGGTTTGTGAACATCATCCCTGGTATAACTTCCGCTGGAAATCCCAAGATTTGTTTAGCTGCCAGGAAGACGTGATATTACTGAAATAACCATACACCATGTCCACTGTTCTTGGGATCCTTTGTCTAGGGTAATTCTAGAGCCAGTGCTAGACCAGCATTTTTTTTCTGCACTGCCTGAAAATTTGACGTGCTGAAAATCCAAAGTCTTTGTATTTGGGCAAACTTTACTATCCCTAAACCTGCCAGCGTTATCTCATAGTGGAACTCAGACTGTGGAACCTAGGAAATATGACTCTTTTGCAAGGTCCTGGGTTTTTAATCAACAATGATATACAGCACTTCCATCCTTTACCAAAAGTAAAGTTCTCTGTGTGCTTGAGATTATTGTATATCTGGAGAAAGCTGTTACATCAACTTTTTTTGTTTTCCTTTACAGAAAAGTTAAGAGATGTATTTAAAAATGTGGACCAGCTCAAAGAGGATCTCAAAAACATGACAGGAATGTCCACAGCCAGTATTGATGCTCTTCTGGAAACATCTCTCCCAGAAAACAGCAGTCACGTAAGCTTGCTGTCATTGTAGTAAGATCCTGTTGACAGCACAGAGAGAAGTAGACAATCCCACAGGGATAGGCAAGGGACATAAATCAAAACAGCCACCAGAAATGCAGTAGGATGTCACTGACATCAGTTTAGCCATTTGAGACCAAGAGCCATATGGTCTCTTTGGCTGTCACCAGTAGCTGGTCACAGCCATGCACTGCCTGGTGAGTGATTGCTCCGATCTGTAGCGAGGGCACAGTTCACTGTAACAGCCTAATGAGGACAAGTGGGGTCCTTGGTGGGATCCTCAGTGCTGAGGAGTTGTTGTAGTCCAGATGGAAAAGCACAGTTCTAACCAGGATTCATGAGAGCAGTCAGGGGTCCAAAAATAGCCTCCCATAAGGAGAGATGAGCTTGCCTTCTTCAGCCTCCTGTGCAAGCAGAGCTCCAGATGCTTTTCCCCTTCCCAACCATCTTATCTGGAATGAACTCCAAAGAGCACAGTCTTTTTTAGTCTTCACATGCATCAGTCAATGGGAAATTGAAGCCACAAAAGCTTTTACTGCTCTGCAAGCTGGGCAGTAAAACACAATCTTTAGGATTTGTCCCTTGGAGTGGGAGTAGTAGGTAGGCATATTCTGGTTCTCAGGGCTGAAATACGACATTGTGGAAAGAACAGCAGCAAGGCAAGATTAAACCATGCATACTGGAGTGAGCAGTCTACTCCTTGACAAATCTTTTCTTCCTTTCTGCAAACACAGCTCATTTCTCAGATCCTGCAGCTGGAGTCCTGTAGCACCCGTCCTTCTGACCCACAGCTGCAAACCGTAGCAGAGGAGTTCTGCAATCTCTCTGTGTCAGAGAGGACTCGTGAGATGTACATCCTGGGGGTCACCCTGTTACAACACTTAGACGTTTATAATTTCTTATACAAGGTTAGTGCTGGATTTGTAGAGTGCTTTCTATAGTCTTTGCTGCATGTAGTGACTGAAAGGTCATAAAATATCATTGCAGTGGCCAGCAGCAATGCTGATTTACTCAAGCCAAAGATCAAGCTTTTCTCATGCAGTAATTTTTATTGCGTATCCATGCTGTGACAGTGTGGATATAGATGAAGATCCCAGCTGGTGTAAACCAGCAAACCTCATTTAGAGGCACTAGACCTGCTCCGAATGCCTCCCTATCTGCTAGTATTGTTTATGTGCTGTCACAACCTCTTGAACATTCCCAGCTGAGTTCAGGATTCCCAAAAACAAGACACCAGGCTATTTTTTTTATATCCCTTGAAAATGGAAGCCCTGAAAAACATCCTGTAAAATATATTTTCCCAATCTAGTTGTCACTGCCAAGTTATTAAATGATTCAAATAACCCCCATATACGTGTATATAAACAGCAAGTCAAAATACTGTTCACCGAGAAGCGTGTATTGAATACACATTTTAAAACACTACAGAAATGATCCTGCTTGGGAAAAAAAGTTACTAAATGAGAATGCCAATTAATTTGTCTCAGGTCAGAATTCACCTGTAGTGTTTGACATCTCTGTTAGGTGAAATGCCATCTCTCAGAGACTCAAATTAAATCCCAGCCAACATCTAGCACATTTCCCAACTGTAGGTATTTGGAAACATGCACCTTTTAGAATATGTAATAGTCACGGGAGGGGGTTGCAAAACCATTTGTGGATTTAGGAATGCTAATCTCATTCCGTTCCCATGGGACATCTGCTCCCTAAGCCTCCTAACAGTATTGAACATCCCACAGTCTCCATTTTGGGATTAAGAGAAGATGATGGGTGCGTGCATGCACGTGCACACAGATGCCCGTTAATCATAATTCATTTCCTTCCTGCCTCTTGCAGATGTTATTCCCTAAGGAACTTCAGAAACCTGTGGACAAGATGTTAGGCCTTCTGACAAAGATGAAGTATTACAGACACCAGGTTGAGTCTGACGTTGATCCACTGTTGCAAGCTATTCATTCACTGAAAAAGCTCCGCCAGTCTAGAAGGATGTCACTGAGTAAGGTATGTGTAGTCTGCGTGTGCTTGGAAGGTAAAACACCGTTGGACCAGTTTTCATAGGAATTTCTTATTGTAGAAGCTGAAGGTGCATTCAGTCATGGCTTACTGTTTCTCTTTTGAAACAGTGATGCCATAAAACTAATCTCTGTCAAACTGACCTGTTGCCTGAATGGGAGTGCTTAGATTTGGAGCATTGAGACAGCCTGGTGTCCAGTGTGGTGGGGGCCACTAGGAACAGAAATGCAAGGGATGAACAACCCTCTTGAAGGGGAATTGACTTCCAACAAAATACACAGATGCTCTGGAAGTGGTCAGTGTGCGAAAACAGCTGGAGAACTGCCCACTAAAGGCTATTCAAAACCATTTATGTGAGCAGCAAAAATTCACTCCAGCTTTGGTGTGCGTTAGATCACGCATGTAGCCTCAAGGCTGCCCAGAACATTTAGTACAAACCCAATCCTGTTGCAACAGCTGCAATAACTTACGGTTGCACTAACAGCATCCACCACTGGATCCCGTCCCTTTCTGTTCCATAGTCTTGTATATATGGCACCAGCAACCCTTGTTGCCTTGTAGGCGATTCTCACATTGAGTCTCATGCCTTGAAATGACGTTAGCCTTAAAATCAGGATTTCCGGGGAAAGCCCCTCATGTTCTAGAGATAAACTTCTCTTAAGAAATCAGTATAAGAATATTTAGTGCTTTCCTTCTCTTATCTCTTTTTCCTCTCCAGAATAGGATGTTTTTAGCAGGCAGGATTTATTTTGTTTGGTTGTGTTTTTTTTCCTCTTCTGCAGGCATTATTGAAACCAAATGACTTTAAGATAACACGTGGCACATTTAAATCCATGTCAAAAGTTCTCTGCAACCAGGATATCACACCCCTGTTTTTTGAGTCCTTGCTTCCTGATTTTGGAGATCCTGTAAGAAACAGTTCTTCTGTAGAGGATGCCCATGTCCAACAGATGATGAGGAAATACGGGATTCCTCACGATTCCAGTAAGTCTGGCTTTTCCGTAAGTCAAATACTGGCTTTTACATAAGTCAAATTTCAAAGCCAAACTCTAACATTTAGAGAGATGAATCATTGAGCTTGATGTCTCCGGAGGGCTCACGATTTATGTTAGTCAAAGATCTGCTCCACCCAGATTATCGGTGGCTTATTTTCATAAATGTTAAAAGACAAACAGCCAGCATAGCCCAGCCGTGCTTGATACTGTGCTATTTCCCAGTTGTTGATGGGATGGTTCTAGGACTTGACAGGTCACTACTTTTTCTTGATGTGTAGTTTTTCTGACTGTGCTGACATTATTAGCTCCTCTGAGTTCACAAAACTGCATTTAACCTTCAGGCACAGAATCCTGGCTCGAACGAGGAGACTCTTTTTGCTTTGAGTTCAGCAACAGGAGATTTTGGGGGTGGATTGCTTTTGTCAAACACATTTTATCAGTCAGCAAAGAGAGCCCTGAAGTCATTTGCTGGACACAGCAACAAACTGGACCAAGCTTTCTCATGTCTGGCCTACTTGTGCTCTGTGCAACTCATTTGTTTTTCTGCCCTTGCAGCACCATTTTGTTTGTCCTTTTACCTGGATCTGGTCAAGACCCCAACTGGAGCTTTAATTTGGTCTTTTCTAAAACCAATGGTGTTTGGGAAGATCCTTTATACTCCAGATACCCCAGAAACTCGAGCAATCATGGGAAAGGTATGGCTCTGTTTACAGTACATCAGGATATACCCACTCAAAAGAATTTTAATTTGTGTCTAGCACGAACGGGTTTATTTGGGAAGCAGAAGTCTGTTTTCTCTCTGTTAGCAATATTAGTCAGATTTTTTTCATAACTCTATTGCTGGTCATATGAGTCATCTTTCATCTTTAAATTAATGTTACCTCCAAAAAAATCATGTTGTTCTACTTTTAATAGTGCAATTATTTTAAGGCTTTCAATTTATGAAGTTTCACCTTCATATTTTCAGCAAGTAACAGAGATGTCTTCCAGGACAAATGGTCACCACTATGTGTGGCAAGCAGGCCAGTGATAGAAGGAAAGCTGACAACCAAGGCATGCTCCAAATGTCAGCTATGAGGCCGTATTTTTAAGTAATTACTTAAAGGGTCATTTTGCCAGACAGTGACAAGGTGCTACAGAAAACCCTAAAGAAACCTAATTTAGTCTTAGCTGTTTTCTTTACTTATTTTTTAAAAGTGTTCAGGTAATTAATAAGTAGATCCTTACATGTTGTTGTGCGCTTTTTTTATAGTCTAATGCCACCTTAAAGCAGATGGCTGATCTAGCCCTGAAGTCTCAGGAATGGCTGGACAAGTCTCCTGCCATCATGAATTCACTGACTAAGTTAAACGAGACAGTTCCGATGATCAAGGTATGAGATCTTACCCTGCCCTGTCTCTCTCACAGGAGGGAGGATGGTTTTCTTCACTGAAATAAATTGGGGTTGCAGTGACCTCGGGGATACCTGAGCTCAGGCTTCTGCCCTTGGCTTCACAGCTTCTGTACTTGTCTGCCTGTCCCCCTAACAGAAATACTGCTGGCATACCTCTCCATGCAAATCCTCTTTCTGAAATATGTCTGTAGTATGCTCCCTGACACTGGCCATGCTGAGGGCTGCTGGAGGGCTAAGATGAGCAGGGAGCGCTCTTCAGTTTGTAAATTAACTTTCTGCTTGATGGAGTGATCCAGCCAGCCAAGACCAGGCAAGAAATGACTTTTTCAGAAAATGAAACAGTATCTATAATAAACATGTAGCTTTGGTACACACATAAGAGCTAGGAGATGTCTTTGTACCTCAGTGAATGTAAATAAAATTTCTTTTTCCCCTCCTAAGGAGCCTAGCCTTGGTTGGCTGCAGAAAGCAGTAGGCTGCAATGCTTTGGATACTTGCTTCACATTTGTTACAGTAGAAATTGTCTCCTTTTCTTAAAAACTATGAAAATGAGATCTCTGGAACCCTAAAGCATTCAAAAATAATTTCAGTGGCTGAAAATCATTGTAATTTCTATGGCACGGAGAGAAAATCTAGAGTGGATTATGCAGAAATGAAATGAAATATTCTCTGCTGACTGCACTTGGTGGTGGAATAATGAACTATTCAGCCAAGTAAAAATCTGACAGCCAATCTCCAAGCTAAATTTTGGACACTACCCATTGTGTGCTGGCTGCGAACAGACAGAAGTGAAATTTACTGCACTTTTAAGCCTCAGGTTAAACAAAGAGTATCCAAGATTTTTCCATGGGAGTCTAGTGCCTGGTGGAGAGTCAAAAGGCATCTTCTGTTGACTCCAAGTAACATTAGCTTTCTTTTTTTCATCGCTGACATCTCCCTATCCTGAAACAGAGAATGAAGAATGGAAGGTCAGGAAAAGAGTAGGAGAGGGTTGAACAAACGTTGGTGAAGGCAGCTGGTCTGTTGTATTTTAGCAATAGGCTAAATAAGCTTACAGGGTTTGTGGTCAAACTAATGCTTCTCTTTGCTTGTTGACAGAATGCCCTGCAGAATCCTTTTGTGCAGGTTTTTATCAAGCTGATGGTGGATTTGGATGCAGTTGAACTGCTGAGTCAAATAAATGAGCTGGGTAAGTTGTTCCATATGTGCTGCCCTCCTACTTGTACTTCAGGTCCGAAGCTCCAGAGTCACCAAACTGTAGTCATTCTCCAGTTCTGCTCTTCTGTGCCCAGTATCAGATGCTTTAGTGTGAGGCAATCTCAGCCGTGATTCAAAACTCTTGAGGTCTGTCTATGGGAAAAGACTTAGCAAAGGGCTTGTACAAAGAGATGTTTCTCATGATTGCTGAAGGAATAGTAGGATGGGAATCTCTGCAGCTGATTGTGGCCACTGGAGGACACTATTTAGCCATAATTATCACTTCAAACGAGCTACCTGGGATTCAGTTGGGAAATGTGGAGAGCTCACTTAGATTGCATTAGGGTTCAGCTTGAAAGTTTTCCGGAGCAGAAAGGAAAAGATCCAATAAAGGAGCACAGGCTAGTGAAGCCAGAGGCGTTATTATTAAAGATGCTCTGATGGCATTTGCTGTTCCCTGATGGTCTTGCATAGTCCTTCAAGGTGAGAGGTGCTGATCTGCACAGTGGGAATCATCAGCTAACAGCACTGGTGGCTGTATCCCCTCTTAGTGTGCAGTATGGTGATCGTAGCCCCCTCTAAGCTGGTCTTATTGCCCCTATGCACTTTTTCAGTGTGTGCATACATCTCAACATAAATCTGGTTTATGCCAGCAAAACTTAGCGTAAGCCAAAAGTGGTTTTAGTCTGTTAACGTCTGAATGACATGGACATGCTGTTTGTGATGACCCCTGTGCTATTTCATGAGTAGCATCTCCTGTCTGAACTCCCCATAAAATCATCATGCCTGCAGCAGCTGTTCCATATTAGTTACACCACATTATGCAGTCACCTTTTAAAACAGCCAGGCAACAGCAGCATCGGTATTAAACTTCATTATCAGGTTTGGTACACACATCAGCACAACAGACATAATGTTTCTTGATGTGCTTGGATAGAGCCCATTCTCCCCTGAGACAGAGCAGCTCAGCAGACGTGTTGATTACATCAAAAACCATGAGATGTGGAATGAATGGTGAGCATCACATGCAAGTCTAGAAACCCAGCAGGTTAGCGGCAGCTTCTGATTTGGGATGGCTGTCACATCACAGCACTGGCATCCTCCCAAAGGCAAGCTCACGAACATATTACAAATGATTAACATAAAAAATGGGTCAACAACATGCCTTCGTTGCACTGCGAAGTGCAGAAATGTGTTTTACACTTTGTGTTTAGTATGATGTCTTTTCTTCCTTTCTGGTGTCATTGTTGGTATAAAGAGCAGAACAGTTTAATGGATTTTATTTATTTATTTATTTATTTTTGCTATATGTATTGATGGTACTAGTTTTTGTTTGTTTGTTGGTTTGTTTTTTCCAGATGACATTCGGCTGGAGTTACAGAACAACTCTGACATTGTCAATCAGTTGAACACATTAGCTACCCTTGCTGTAAATGTGTCCTCCTGCGTCTCATTTAATCGCATTCGGGCAGTCAAAAGCATAGAAGAATTGGAAACGATGGCTAAAGAGCTCTTTCTAAAGAACGAACTTTTTGCAAGTATGTAACAGAGTCTCAAGTACTGCTGTCAGGTAGCCTGGTACAGGATGGGAGTCCAGCCTACAGGGGTTGGCTTTCCAACAGTGACTGTTGTGGACGTAGCTTCCACAGCACAGCCATCGATTTTTACCTAGAGCTATGGGTTCTGCACACTCAGACCTACTTATGGCAGTGTTTTACACCATCCATTTATATGTTCTCTTTTCTTATACCTCAGTTGTCTTTAAAAAGAAAGCCTTTGGTTATCTGGTGTTTTCTCTTGGTTAATCGAAATAAGTTTTGCTGCCCTTAGGAGATCTTCATGCCAGAGCTTCCTTCTCTCAGGCCTCCAGAGGGAAAAGATGCTTTGATTGAAAAAGATATGATATAGTTCAATTTATTACAAGATAATAAAGATCTAGAGATGTTCCAGTACAGCACTTCATTATTATAATGGGTCTTCTCAGTCACACCTTTCACATTTGTGGGATTGGATTGGAGCTTCAGATCAGACCGCAGGGAAGAGAGCGGGGAACAAAATCTTATCCATTTGAATGGTACAAACATGTCTTAATCCTTCAAGAATTCACACTATCTCCTTAATTAGGAGAACTCATAAGTTCCATGACCTGTTTGGTCCTGTTCCTCATAATCATAATAATGATGTAGATAGAAACTTTTTCTATTCTTTGTACTTCAGGCCCCGATAATACTTGTCTATTCCCATAAAAGGAGTTTTCCTCTGTGTTTGCCCTCCTTTCCATTGTATGTTTCATATACAGAATAATCAGGAAAAATATTCTGGAGAGAAAAAATGTTGTGGTAGTGGCATATACGTCAAACAGACACTTTAAAGGGGTAAAAAAGCGTCCTGTCTGTCAAACTCTTTCTGGTATTCCATTTCCTACCAGAAACTTGCAAAGCTTTTATATTTTCAGATATTTTTCAGCTTTGCAGGAATTTCTGTCTGCACAAAAATATGTCTATGGACCATTGCCAATGCCACGCTCCTGAGTTTTGTGTTACAGCATCACTATGTGAGCTCTGGTGATGGACTACATTTGGGCATGTTCATGAGAGATGCATGTGCTAAGAGACATACCCACTAGGTTTGTGACAGTCTATGTTAACAGCAAGATTTTTCCAAACGCAGCTGGTTATTCTGAGAGCCTTTAGTTTTTAAATACTCAGTGGGAGAAGACTTGAAGCCTTTGGGGTGTATTTAGCACCTGGAATCATTGGTCACATTTGGAAGTTAGGAGGAGCTGCAGTGATGTTTGCTTTTTGCTTCCAAACTCTTGATAGTGACCATAAGCAGCCTGCCTGTCTGAGCATTATTTGTGCAGCAAAGAAATTAAATGATGGACTGTAATGTAGAAAAGGCTTATAAAAATGAGGAGTTCCTACATATGTGTGTACTGCTCCCATGCTATTGACCCTGACTGAAGGAAAACTCTTCCCTTTCTGTTCCAAGGTATCATTTTCAAGCTGCCTTCAAGCTGGAGCAGCTCCATCAGTGGGGCATTGGCCCTCCCTCCTGTGCTCAACTACACCATCAGGATGAGCAGCAGGATCACACAAACCACCAACAGGATAAGGGAGCGCATCTGGACGGTGGGACCACACAACTCCACCTCGCAGAGCCAGATCTACAGCCGGGCATTTATCTATATCCAGGACAGCATTGAAAGAGCCATCATTCAGTTACAGACTGGCAAGAAGCTGGAGGAAATAGCAGTTCAAGTCCAGGCCATGCCTTACCCCTGCTACAATAAGGATATGTAAGTTTGTGGGACTTTTACCTTCCTGGTTTGAGTAAGCTCTTCTTGTCTGACTGGTGGAGTTGGCTTCACCAGCTGTGCTGGTCTCCTTAACGCCTGTTCACATGGGGTGGAAATGATTTTGTGTGGTGATTTTTCAAGGGTCTGAACAAAAGGGGGGATTTTGGACCCTAGTATAAATGGCCACTGTTTAGTTTGCCCAGTCTTTTACTTTTGGTGCTCTGTATGTACCTCTGTATGTAGTTACCATTGTCATGGTAACTACAGGTTTTACAGCAGGTAAAATCGGTTGTCCTTGTTTTACTTCAAAAGGTGGAGCTGAGCCTTGGGTTGGCAGGACTTGGGTTAAATAGGAGTATTGGCTTGTTCTGCAGGTGTTTACGTGCAGACAGTGCGGCAGAACTTAGAAAACGTATTTATTGGGTAAAAAGAGCCCCTAGGTTTATGAGCTTTGTTCCTACAGATTGCTATCCAGCTGTGCTATTTGTTATTCATTCCACTGATTCCGGCTAACATTCAGCGTACAGTGAATAGTTCTCAATCCAGGTGCCTCTCTCACAGATGCTTTAAGAAGGATAAGAGGGAAGATGAAATTGTACCATTCATCGCTGCAGTAATGAGGGAGGAGAGAAAAGCTTTTGATGCGCCGAGTTGTCAGGGTTAACAGCCTGTTACACAGAGCAGTGCAGCAAGAACCGTGTGTGGACCAGAATAAGTTCTGAATGGTAAAGTAGATCAAAAAGTTTTGGATCGCCTTCCTTTCCACTCATCTTGAGCCAGATCTGCAGCTAATATAAACCATCTCTCTGCCAAGTGCAATAGAGAGAAGCCAATCTCTCACAGCTGAGGACCTGCCCCTCTGGCAAGGCAATTTTGGTCGGCGTTGGGAAGCTGGCAACATGGTACATCCTCAGAGTTATTCCCCTGTCCACAGCTGGTGGCAAAACTGAGTGGAAAACGCACAGGGAAGGGATTTTGTGTTCCTCAGAAAGCACTGAAGGATGTTCAGCAGGTAATATTGGTAGGTTGGGCAGGCAATCCACCCTGACATGAGGGTATCCCATGAAGCAAAAGTACAGACTGAACTTTGAAGCTCTGCATCTCAACTGCATGAGCTAAAAGATGACCTGGAAGCTGTAAGAAGAGCCTTAACCTCCTGTGTCAGGCTGTCTTGTGAGAGCCAGGAACTTAGCATCCCTCCTTAAGGTAAATGCATGCAAAGTACCTGCAAGTGTACAGGCAGGGAGCATTCAAACCAAGCATCAACTTCTTGCAGCAAACATGGATTATTGCTGTGAGATAGTTTTGCACAATGATTAACTGGCTGCTGGGGGCGCTTACTACAGCATTATCTGTTCCTTCGCTTGTTCTTGGGCTGCTGAGAAAACAGCTTGCCTTTGGGTTTCCCTCTCCACCCTGGATTCAGAGGGCCATGAGTTTGCTCAATTATTAAACTACCTAAAGGCTTTGGATTTGCATCCAGTAGAAGTCATCATAAAAAGGCTGTTTATCGATTCTTAGCACATAGTTACCGTCCTGGAGAGAAATGGGAGGAACACATATACTACTACAAAGAAAGTATGGGAAATACTGATTTTTTTATAGCCTAGAGATAATGCACAAGGTGGTGATTCAAAAAAAAAAAAAAAAAAAAAGTGGCCAAAAATTGGTAAAGCTACCAAAATGCCTTTTCATCGTTCTTTATAAATAAGACTTCATTTGCACGGAAGCATTTCCTAAAAGTGATGGTTTGGGGAAATCTGGGGCATTACAATTCAAAAATGTAATTTTTTTAAAAAAGTAAATTTTAAAAAATTGCTATTGTGGATTGAACTGTTCCCAGGAATATATATATATATATATATATTTTTTTTTAAGCCAGGTTTAAAAATAAGGGAGGAAAACATAAGCCCTTTAGATACTATGAAGTGAATCTCCCACTGTAAAAACTTACTTTCCATCATAAAATTAGATTTTTACTTTGGGCCATTGTTGTGTCTTTTCTCAGTGCACATTTAGCATGGGAGGAAGGTTGTAAGGAGGAAGAACTAAGAATTATGAAGCCCACATTGCAGACCTGGATCTGTAATACCCATCCTGTGGGGAGTAGGGCAGACACTCTGAGGGCAAGCACTGATATCCAACCTTGAGCACCAGAAAATATGGCCAGACAACAAAATTTGGCCATTATATTTATCGACAGAAGGGCTGGTTTCTGAGTTGTTCCAGGTTAGATGCACCCCACCAGAGCCAGGAGATGCCACTGCCAATGGTGGTTTCTGCTCATGCCAGTGGTGCTGCTGAGCAAAACTGCTTCCAGAACCTGGCTGGAAATCCCTGTGTGATTTAATAAACATTTTTTTTGAACAGCCAGGAGTTTCATGAATAGAAAATCCAATGCAATGGCAAAATAGCCTTTTTTTTTCTTTGTAATTATTAATTGTACTTCACATTTTGAAATATAAGCATGTCTTTTCCTGTGCCAAAGTATTATTCTGAGAAATATATTCTGTATAAAGCCTTAATCCCCAGAACATTTTGTATTCAGCTAAAGCCTGCATTTGCCTTTTACAGGTTCTTAACCAGCGTGACCTACTCTCTTCCATTTGCTCTGATGGCTGCCTGGGTGCTGTTTATAGCTGATTTTGTTAAAACACTTGTTCAAGAGAAGGATCTGAGGCTTTATGAGGTACACTGAAACTTTCTGGGGCGTGTAAAATTATAAACAGATTTTCTTTATTAGTGAGTTGTAGATCCCATGTGCAACATTAAATGGAGCAAAACAAGCATTAAGGAAAATAATATTCTATATACCTATTGTCTGGCCTGCAGTGTTTGAATTCTGACGTTGTAACCAAGCAAAAAATGTAGAAGTGCAGGGCATTTGCCCTTGAAGAATATCGCTTTGCTGTGCTGAACACTGGAAACATGGGGACCTCACAAAATTACAAGTTTTCTGAAGATTTAAAGCTCCCTGAAAACTGACTTTGAGTCATACCTACTGGGAACAAAGACACAGAGACTTTCTTCCTATCCTTGAAGTTATTATACTTAATAATTCAGAAGGTGCTACATTTTACATCAGCTCCTCTGAAATGAAGTCCTTCCTTCAGGTTGCCTATTGGAAAAGAAATGACATTGAGACACGGGGAACTTACTGCAGTAACTTGGGTTTTCAGTAAGAGCACAGGCAACAGATAATGCTTTTTGTAAAGAACTTTTTGTAAAGCTCAGCTTCGGCAAGCAACAAAAGCTCAGTCAGATTTGTTTTTTATGTGGTAACATGGAAATATATTAATTCACCAAAAAGCCTTTCTAAGAAAGGGCACCCTATGAACTCCAATGAGACTGACAGTGAGTGAACCCCAATAGCTAGTTGACGGCCCCATCAGTTCCCAGTATAGTTTTGGGAACCCATTTTCGTTGTCTCTAAGACCTAGGGTGTCGGTCTTCTGTTTAGGTGTGTTATCTGTAACAGGACAACAGCATTGGTCATTTCTTTTGGATTCAGCAATACAAATTTACAGTTCTATAGGTCTTGTGGCCTTGATCATCAGCTTATATAAATTAACATCACTTCTGCATAACCATGCTAATTTAACTCTTATGTATTGCCTTGGGGATGTGTGTGAAATGGCTTGGTTTCTAAGGGACCTAAGAGTTTTTACACTCAAGCCACTGAGTCAAATAGCATTATTAAAAAAAAAAAGAAAGAAAAAGAAAAAATAATCTCTTAATAAACATTTGCCATTTGTAATTCTCTTTTTTATTATTATTATTTTTAACCTTTCTCTCTGTAGTACATGAAAATGATGGGTGTTAATGCAAGCAGCCATTTTATCGCCTGGTTCATAGAATGTGCCATCTTCCTTCTAATCACTGTCACCTTCCTCATCATTATCCTAAAAGTGGGTGACATTCTTCCCAAAACAAACACATCGCTCCTGTTCCTGTACCTCATGGACTACAGCCTGTCCATCATAGCCATGAGCTACTTCATCAGCGTTTTTTTCAACAACACCAACATAGCAGCGTTGGTGGGCAGTCTTGTGTACATCCTCACCTTCTTCCCCTTCATTGTGTTGCTTGTCATCGAAAATCACTTGAGCTTCTCGGTGAAGAGCCTACTGGTAAGTTCTGCTTTTCAGTAACAGGGATTGTGTGTGTGGAAGCAGACATTCACCTTCCGTACACTTCATTTGTTATTAAGGCTTGTGTCACAATTATACATGAATTCTAAATTCTAAATTCCTTTCTAAATTCCATCAGTGGGTGTTGACAGGTACAACAGTGCATAGCAGGAGAGCTGGCCATGGCCTGGTGCTGGGAGGCCTGAAATCAGTGGTGTGCTAGGACTGAACGCAATACTTGTGCCATTTTAGGGAGTTACCACCTGCCAGCTGAATCAGAGTAGTGTGAACCCTCGCAAATTGAAAGGCAAAAATGGGTTACCTTCAGCCACCACGAGCAGCGAGGCTGGTCAGGAAGGAATTTAGGTTGCAGGACTGTGAAGGAGGGCTGGCTCTGCTTGTCCTTTACTTGTATGTATCTCAAATTCATAGCCATGGAAAGAGATATAAAGCCGTGTCTCTTACCAAGGGTAGAAATAAATAGGTATTAGGTTCCAGAAGCTGTACTTGTTTTCTTTGGAGTCCACAGAATTGAGAAAGGACACCTGTTAATTCAAGTAGTAAAATTATTAGCCACCTCAGGTAATTTTCAATCACAAATTTATTTCAAAAGCCTAAATTGAAGCCCTGAATGAGGGAGGAAGTTGGGTACTGGGAGTAGAAGCAAAAGGAGGGATGTCTGTAAGGAGTTATTACAGACCATCACCAGAAGCACTGTCCATCATAAGCCCCATCCACTGCTCTTTGTGACTTGGAAAAAATCTCCCTCATTTTTCTAGCTGTTGAACCAAGCCAGTGAGGTACCTGACTGGTTGTCTGACTTGATTTCTCTTCAAGACTAGTTCAAAAATTGTTTTCAATTGTGTTTATTCCTCAGAGCCTGTTGTCCCCAACTGCATTCAGTTATGCAAGCCAATACATTGCTCGCTACGAGGCACAGGGCATAGGTATGTTCACTGTACACAAAACTAGGATTTGAGTTCCAATGGACGTGATGTTTCATTAACTAACGTGGATTCTGTTGTATTTCTAAATTCCTTTCTGCAGGTCTGCAGTGGGACAACATGTATAAATCCCCAATGATTGGAGACAACACCTCCTTTGGCTGGATGTGCTGGCTCATTCTGATAGACTCCTTCATTTACTTCATCCTGGGCTGGTATATAAGGAATGTATTCCCAGGTATGGATATGTTGCATCGAGGTTGCTGCTGTACCATTTCCTTTGGAAAACAACACTGACTGATTCCAGTCTGCCCGCACAGGATATTTCTGTTCCTAGACCAAAGGGCCCATGACTTAAGTGGTGGATGTCTGAGTATTAATGAAACTGGGACGAGACAGAGGGAAAAATGGGTTCTTCTGCTTATCGTGTGGGTAGGTGAAACCCATAAGGAAGCTGAAGCCAAGGACACAGGAGGGTATGTTTGCTGTCTGGTTGGTGAAAATGAGAACAGAGCATGTTAGCCAGCATTTGTCAGCTGAGTGATTTTGGGTTGCGTTACTTATATCATTCGATTTCAAAAAGTAATTCCTGCCTTGGGCAAGAGCCAGTACATTAGTCTTTTGCTTTTCTTCCCCACCTAATGAAGCAGTCCACTGGCACACAGAAATCTACCCAGTGGAAAATGTAAAGTACTCCAACCCTCCGGCTATGAAGTTACTCAGAATAACAAATTAGCAAATGCTTCCTATTGTGCCAATTAAGGGAAAATCCTCTACCAAGTATCAGTAGTACATGAAGCACATCAAGAGAGGAGAGATCTCTATGGACTTCATTTTTTGTTATTCTGAGTGCAGTCTAATAGTGGTGCTTTCTGCAGATACCTGGATGAGCTTCGTTTTCTTCTTGCAGGACGATACGGCATGGCTGCTCCCTGGTATTTCCCGTTCCTTCCATCTTACTGGCTGGAATACAACAGTTACCTCCCCTTCTGGAGTGAGAAACAAAGAGGCCTCTTCTTCAGCAAGCTGATGCTACGGAAAGAAGCTCCCCTCAACAATAAGATATGTATGTGAATTCTACATGGGGTAGCAATGCCAACTTATGCTTTAAATAAACAAAGCAGAATATGTGAAGGGGCGCCACTCTCAGAAAGCGCATTTCTGTGTTAATCCTTATCTTGTAGCATAGAAAAAAATGGAAACTGTTGCTTACCTGAATGTAAATTTGGCTTTTACGTTTTCCTTTTTCTTTCTATTTGATATGGAAATCCACTACTGATATTCACATGCATATTTGTGTATACTGTAGTTTGGCAGATACCTTAGATGCATATACCTCACTCTACAATGCTCTGTGTAGAAAAACAGTTTTGTTTGTGCAAGCAAACAGAAGTTTCCACTTGTCAAAAGAGATATGTGCTGCTTTGTTTGTTTCTTTAAATATTTAGCCTGTAAAATACAGTGAGATCTCCCATACAAGCTTGCTGATTCTACCTAATAAAAAATAATTCAGTAGTTTTGCTGTGCTTTCTTAGTAGAGATTATGTTAGGTGCTCTGAAACGTCTAAATATGAAACCTTTCAGAAGTGATTAATGCGTATTGTCAGGAGTTGTAAAAAGTTGCAGAAGTGAAAAGGAGAAATCCGGGAGAGCTCAAAATGATTCAGATCCTCTGAAATGTTCTCTACATTCCTTGCTGAAAGGCACTTACTCTTGCTGTATTTTATGCTATAAAAAGTCCTGCTTATTTCTGAGATGAAAAAAGTAACTGTCCTCTGCCCCTTCCCTTTGGTGTTGTAGGTGCCCCTCCTCCTCACCTGGAGCCAGAGCCCACTGACCTGACCTTGGGAGTCTCCCTCCGTGGCATAACAAAGGTTTATGGATCCAAAGCTGCAGTGGACAACCTCAGCCTCAACTTCTATGAAGGGAATATAACTTCCCTGCTGGGACACAATGGAGCTGGGAAAACGACAACCATGTATGTGTCCTTTAAAGCTGGGATTTTTTATACTGTGGGGCATGGCAGGGTGAACGAGAGAGCAAGTGGGGCTGTGCAGAGTTGGGGAGCTGAATAAGATGCTTTATTAGGACAGATCTCTCCTTCAGTTTTATCTTGGTCTTGGACAACCTCAGCTGTCCCTTCATCTGTTAGAATTAAAACTCCTTTGCTGCTTAGGAATATGCTTTTTAGTCTGGTAGGATTGCTGTAATACCCAGCACAGCAGCTGTTCCAGCATTTTGTTCCGTGAGGCTTTGGTGCCTGCGGCTGGGTTGCTCTGAAAGCTGTGGGTAGCTTTGCACATGCCAAAGTTGAAATGGTATTAGCACAAAAGCTTAATAAAGGTATATTTCAGCTGTACAGGCTCATGTGTTGACTGGGCTGGGATGGCAGTAGGTTAATACATTGGCCTTCCAGCCCTTCTAGCCTTGCCATTTATAAATTATTGTTTGAGTTGTTAGATAAAAGCAGTAAAACAAACCTGTAGAACTTGATTTCTCCACTGATATATATATATGCATCATTCTGAAAGCAACATTAGGTTGATAAATAGAAGCCCCAGAAGAGCCAAAATCAGTAAGACAGATGTGTGCTTCATCTCAGCTTATTAGAAATTCATCTCATGTCCTCTTTGTGAAGTGTAGGCAAAGGTGATGTACAGAAAAATATAATGGCTTCTTGAAACTTAGTGCAGGCTTCAAATCCTGAGTAAGGTCACAAGTTACTTCTCTCCTTTTTAATGAGGGTTAAAAGTCCCAGGAGAGAGACCAACACAGGGAAGGTGAAAGGCAGTCTGAGACGCATCTTCTCCTTTTACTCCCTGCAGGACAGCTCTAAAAACAACCCATATTATGTAAGTAGTCATTCCAAGCAGAAGGTGTTTGCCTTGGGTCTGGTAGGTAGGTAGCATTACTAGGTAGTATTATTAGCTTGAACTAGTTAAAAGCACTACCCTCTCAGAGGTGCCTTGCCTGGAAGTCCTCTCCCATTCCTTGTTAATAATGGCAGTGAAATCAGGTTTCCCTGCCGTGATGTGGTTAGTATGATGAAGATGTGGTTTGCAATCTCTGATGTGGTTAGCAGTATGAGGCTGTCTGGATACTGCAGACAAACCTCAAAGAATGAAGAGTAACTGCATTACCTGAATTCCCAGTGATTAAATGGGAAGTGAAGGGCATTCGTGAGTATGGGACACACTGTGGTCGGAGTTGGAGAGGAGAAGACCAAGGAAGATAAAAATATATGTGAAAAGTAGCCAGAGTTCTGTCCACGAGCTTGGTACTTGCCTTCACAATCCCACAGAGAGGGAGGAGTTAATTGGCCACTATGCCCAAGCATGGCAGGCAGCAGAAGAAGCTGTGTTCAGTTATTTTTGGCTGCAAGGAGTGCGGTGGTGATGGAAGGAAACTTTGCAAGTAATGATAGGTACAGGACCATGTGGAAAAAAATCATGTCTGGCTTTCTACTTTTTTTTTTATTTTATTTTTTTTTATTTTTCCCTTTCAGATCTATTTTGACTGGGTTGTTCCCTACATCATCAGGTACTATCATTGTCTATGACAAAGACATCAGGACTGACCAGGAGGTTATCAGGAAGAACATGGGTGTGTGCATGCAGCACAACGTGCTCTTCAACTACCTCACCACAAAGGAGCACCTGCTGCTCTACGGGTACATTAAAGTCCCTCACTGGAGTAAAGAAGAGCTCTACCAAGAAGTTAAGAGGTATAAAAACAGCAGGGTTGGAGAAGGGTGAGAGGGCTCTGAAAATTATTGCGTGGTAGTGCCATTACCCCTACAAAGCTCAAATGAATGGTTTTGAGCACAGTTGCAGACCCAGCCTGGAGTTCAAATAACGCCCTGGTCTGCCTAGAGGAGGATATTAAGTGTTGAAATTTGGGGCTGTAAGAAAACAACGTCTTTTCTCCAGGGGGTTCACAAGCTTCTGTGGCAATTCTTTGGAGATGAATTTATCGGCCTAAGGGCCTGGTCCTTGCTTCTTTACAATTTTCCCCAGAAAGGGATTTAATCAACCAGTCAGAAAGATGATGTCGGCTTTATTGGTTCTGCGGAGAAGTGAAACAGCCAGAACATCCCAGGGAATTTGGATCTTGGTGTTCTCTGTTGATGAGGTTGTGCCTTTAACCTTGGCTTGTCAGATGGAGACTTTGAAAACATCCTAAAAAAAGATTTTTTAAATTAAAATCCCAGTGGCTGAGCTATAGGATGAATCATCTCAGTGCACTGTGACCATTTAGTAGAGCAGTCCATACTTGAGCAGTTTTTCATTTGCAGTTATGTTTTTTGGGTATTTTCAGATTCCCTGCTTTTAAAAGATGCCTGAAGGACAACCTCTGGGGGTTGTTTTTTCTTTGTTTTGAAGGACTTTGAAGGAGACTGGACTGTACAGCCATCGTCATAAGCTAGCTGGTTCCCTGTCTGGGGGGATGAAGAGGAAGTTGTCTATAGCTATTGCTCTCCTGGGTGGATCAAGGGTGGTAATCCTGGATGAACCAACCACAGGGGTGGATCCGTGCTCTCGGAGGAGTATTTGGGAAATTATCTCCAAGAATAAAAAAGGTACTGTGATGAGATGAGATGCTGCTCAGTGGCAAAAGTGATTTGTGTAGCTTGGAAATATATCAGTGGCTTTGAGACACATTTTTTGGAGGCCACAGAGAACTAGCTGTGGGAAACTGGGACTTTGCAGAGCCCCTGGGTGCATTCCAGGCTCTTCTTGTAAATTCACAATGTCATTTGAAAAGTAACTTCACGATAATACACAACTTACGATAGTAACTTTCAGCTTCTCTCTAATGTTGTCTTTCATCCGGTTTCATTATTAATTCCCAAAATACACAGTTGATTTTTCACCGGATGCTCTGCATACCCTCATTCAGTGAAGCTTTCACCTGTCTCATGTAATCCTGTATGTTTATTCTGTGGTGGTTGACATCAGCTTCCTGTTTCCCAGGCAGAACCATCATTCTCTCAACACATCACTTGGATGAAGCAGAAGTACTGAGTGACCGAATCGCCTTCCTGGAGCATGGGGGGCTCAAATGCTGTGGGTCGCCGTTCTACCTCAAGGAAACATTTGGTGATGGATACCACCTGACACTCACAAAAAAGAAGGTTTGTGTCAGAGTTGGTCCTAAATCTTTAGCCTCATCTTAAGATAAATGTGTGATGTTATGATAGACATCTTGGGTGGAAAACCGAGTCAGTTGTATGCCACAAAGGAGGCAAGTCATAGCGTCCCACAGAAATGAAGCACATTGCAGAAGGTTCATCTTAGTCTTAGATTTCTGCCATGGAATGGTTATTTCAGTCTATTTTCTCTTCCATGGAATGCATTCTTTATGTGACTGTTTTATTGCAGGGTGAAAATGGGATGCATTTTGGGTTGGAACCTTTGGTTTTGGACATACAGATTCAAGCACGTGCTGGCTTTGTAAACATGTAACTGCAGCCTGTAGCTTGTCATTAAGACCACTTTCTTATATGCTCCAGCCACTGACATAAACGAGACACAGTGTGCTGTGCTCTCTGGCTCACTCCATCTGTCCTGTGCTGGAATTCACACACTTTTATAGATAAGTTTCCTTCAGAAAGACAGCTTATAAGGGGAGTTCCCCAAAACATAGTCTTAGCTGCAGCCCCTCTCCACAAAGCTGTGCAGCTCTATCAGACAGGGCAGAGGTCTGGATCTGAGCCTCCTGTGCCCAGGTGAATGATGCAGTGCTCTTTATCCTGCCTTCCCTACTGACCCTGGCTCCCTTTCATGTCCTGTGAGCATGGTCACTGCAGCAGGTACTGCAGGGAGCAGAGGCAGAGATGCCTGGTGCTGAGCCCACATGTAGCATGAGCTCTCAGCAGCTTCATCTCTGAAGGGAAGCATCAAGGCTTGCTCAGGGATGCTGTTGGCAGGAGCTGAGGATGGAAGCAGTACCAAAGTGGTTGTGTTGGATGCAGAGAGAGGCACCAAAGAGCTGCTGAAGATCTGCATGTGAGCACGCTGTGTCTCAGGGAGAGGTGCTGACAGGGAATGTTCCTTGAAGCAGAGGGAGGAACTCCAAACCAGCCACTGGGGAGGACATTAGACCAGCCCTTGCGGCCCTCAGCAAGCAGAAATGTCAGCTTTCTGCTTTGTTGGAAAAGAACAGGGTCTCTGTGAGGGTTAAAGACAAGGCCAGGTGCAGAGTGTGAATTCTGGAGTTCAGAGATAAGAGATGGTAAAGGCCTGTGGATAGTACCTGGCCTGAGGCAAAATGTTCTGCTGTTTGCAAGGAGGGAGGAACTCTGTTTTTAAAGCATTTATTACAGTGCTGTAGGTAGCCCCAACACACAGAATAACACACAGATACTGTACCCTCTTCCAAATTGCTGGCAGTATAGATAGAAAAAATGAAAAAAGACCCATGTGCAAGCATTGTTTTTCATGGGGAAAAATGTTGTAATTGTGCTGGCAGCCAAGTTCAGGTGTCAACTCTCCCTTGTGGCTAGGCTTTTAGTCTATACTGTAAACCCTCTAGCTGGTACAAAATGGTCAATCTGTCTGTCCCAGTATGCCTGTGGACAGAGGGAGCTTGGTGAGCTCTGGATGGATCAAGATGGGAACAGTGCAGTCCAAAAAGTCCACAGAGTTCACCTCTTCCTCAGCACAGTGAGGGGCAGAGAGTCTGTGCCACATCTTTCAGTCTTCAAATGCCAGAAACCCAGTTTCATCTCCTTTTAGTGTGTAAACTGAAATATTGCCTGTCTGGGTTATACTGCAGGACAGAATTTGGGCTGAATCCTGCAGCAGGAATATTGACCTCACAGCCCTCTCACTGATCAGAGCATTTTCCTCCTTTTTCAGAATATGATAGAGGAGTGTGACACTGTAGCAGTGACCTCCCTGATCCAGTCCCACCTTCCAGAGGCTTATCTCAAGGAGGATATTGGTGGGGAGCTCGTGTATGTGCTTCCCCCCTTCAAGTCCACAGCCTCGGGGGCCTACCAGGCGCTTCTCAGAGCCCTTGATACCAGCTTGAGTGATCTCCACCTTGGTTGCTACGGGATTTCAAACACAACTGTGGAAGAGGTATGAGCTCAAGACTCAATTTATTGAAATGTTACTGAAATTAACTTCCCAGAACTGTGTAGCTCTGCTTTCTGGGGTAGATGGTGGCATGTTTGGGATGTGGGAGTCACAGGCAAGGGAAGAGGCGGTTTGGTTTCTCACTGTGCTACAATTATGAACGTGTGAGCATGTAGATGAATTCATAAACCTACTAATGCACAAAGCATACCACTGCCTTACCTTGCTAAGACGTTTCAGCATTTTGCCCAGAAAATAAGATGATGTAGTGAGACAGGGGAGAGAGGGCAAAGACACATTTCTGTTTGACGTTTGCTTTTCATCACCATGAATTTGGGGTTGTCTCTAGACAGTTAGAAAACAGTCTAAATGCTAATCTTCAACATGCACAAGTGAGTCACCTGGAGCATCTCAGAATAACACGGGCATCTTCCTGCCCACAGGAAATCACTTGCCATAATAAACACAATAACCACAAACATTTAGTTACATCAGAAACAAAAAGCAGCTTTAAACGATGAGTTTTAAGAAGTAGTTTTATATGATGCAACCTTCTTCTTGCAGAAGAGAGACAGAGTTTGTCACCTTTCAGTCCAGAAATCCTTGTTTGTTTGTGTTGAGGCAGTCAGGATTGTCAGAGGCTGGAGAGGAAAATATCCCAGGGAGACAACCTTACTTGTTTCTTTACTGATGCCAAGCAGGGTAAGCTGCCTGTGTGCTGAGATGCAGCTTCCTTAACAACTACTCAGTAGTCATGGTAGCAGGGTGGCATTAGGGCAAGGTAAGTCCAGCTGTGGGCAGCTGCAAAAGTTTAGTTTGCCACTGCTGCAGCAAGAGAGGTGACAGGTAGCTGGACAACAACAATTTTATACTGAAAAAAGGTGAATTTCTCCCTCAGAATAAGGGAATAAAAAGAGGATTGTCATCCCCGATTGCTCCACAAACAGCTACAGAGTAGGAATGGGAGCTACAGAAGCCTGTAAGAGAGTGGATTCTGATTATTGGTTTGGAAAATGGAGTAATTTGGACCAATTTTCCTTTATGTTTTCTTGCTGTGTAGGTGTTTCTCAATCTGACAAAAGAGCTAGGGAAGGACCCACAAGAAGATACTGAACTGCCTCAACAGCTGCCTGGAGCCAGTGGTCAAATTGCCAGTGACGAAATGTCTGTGAACACAGATACCTTCACGGAGAGAGATGGTACTGAATTACTTCCAGGTTTTATTCCAGATTTGTCACAGATGCAAAAAGTGAACAATAGACTGATTTGAGCTTTCCTGTCCTCTTTCTGTTGGAAACCACGTTTCACCCAACCAGAAATCACAAAACCAATTAATCACTAGAAGCACAGCACTCAACAGTTGTTTAGATCCACTGGTTTGGAATGTCTGAATCGCAGAATAAATTACAGAGGGGTTTTGTTTGTATCCACCTCCCTTTAATTTGATTCAGGTTTAATCTAATCACATATAGTGTGTGGGTGAAGGAGCAAATGTATACCTCTGAAAGTAATTGCTGTAATTGATGCAGAGGTTTATTTCTATGCAATTAGTAGAATTTGAGAGAAACTTTGTGGAAACCCCTCAGCCTGCTGCAAAAGCAGCACAGCTCTGAGCTGGATCTTTCTTGGAGCTCTTTGCTGTGTCCCAGCCATTCCAGTAAGGGCAAACAGCAAAAAGAGCCAGACAGTGGCATAAATTCCCCTTCAGAAGAGAGTCAAGCTACACCATTATCTCCGAGACTTTGAGAGCTGCAGAAGGTGGCATGGCCCAAAAAAATCCTGAACATTCTTTCTGACAAAGGAAAGTTTTTTACTTATGAATCTATCATTTATAGTTAGGGGAACAGTTAAGGGATGACACAGAGGTATTTTCATACTTGCTTCTCAAAGCTGACCTGCACTGGAGATGTGCAGCTCCATAAACAGTAACCCAGACATGTAGAGAAGTGTTTTATGTCATCCCTAATGGGAGCACTGAAGATGATTTGCTTCACGTTCTATTATATAGGTTAATATTTTATGAAGAGGAATAGGTTGCACAGGGTTTGGTTCTGCTTTTAGTGTGCTGCAAACTTGTCCACGTAAATGATCAATTAGTTAATGCCTTGTTTTCTTCTTCCTGAATGAATTCTCGTATTGATTTGTCTAAGGACCTGCTTTCTCAATGACGAGAATTTTCAGTTTGCAAATATTAAAAGTTGCAACTGGATAGGTAGGATGTAGATAACTCATTGCATCTGGAAGTGTGTGTTCCTCGTGCAAGATGTCAAAATGCATACCATGTTTACACATTTCAATTCAAGCTAAAAACTGGTGTTACTGAGCTCATGACTCAAGACAAAACCTGAATCCTGTCCAAAGAGGACATGTTCCAACCTAGTAGTTCTGATTTTTTCATCTGAAAAAGGAGAGCAGGTAGCCAAGGTTATTCCCAGGGACCTATAACTGTAATTTCTCTGCATTTTGCAAATACTGATCCATGACAAAATGTGTTCTTTTGTACCCAGATCAGCTCCTGATCAGGTCAAAGAGCCTGCGAGGTTTGCCGTTGCTGCTTAAGAAGACATCAGCTTTATTCATTAAGAGATTCCACCATACCCGGCGGGATGTCCGAGGCTTCATTGCTCAGGTTATCCTCCCAGTCCTCTTTGTGATGGCAGCAATGGGACTTGGGACACTGAGAACTAAGGAGACTGAATATCCAGAACTGATTCTTTCCCCCTCTCTGTACGGCACATCTGACCAGGCAGATTTCTTTGGGTGAGTGCTGGTTGTTTTCATCCTTAAAGCCACAGGTTCATAAAAGCCACTTGTTATCATCAGGATTATTTTTAAGCAAATACAGTGGAAAAGTATCATGCAGATAACATGTAGTGATAAAATCCTGTTCCTGAGGATTCCCTAGGGGAGATGGCTTGGCTCAGACCAACAGTCAGAAAGCTTTAGAAAAACAACCTCTCAGCTGGAATTAACTCTGAAATATGTGAAAAATATTTGTTGTTGTGTTTGCCATTGGAGTCTTCTGTCCCTGTGACAGCAACGCTGCCTTGAAAGGATTTTTTTAAAAAATATATTCACTCTTCCCCTGTTGTGAAGTAGAGGTGCCACATTAGCTGGCTCCAGCATTACAACTGCAAGATCAAGTTCTGTTCACCTTGTGAACTGGCTGCATTGCCCTCCCCTCTGGTAGTACAGGACATGCTGTCTCACCCAAGGCTCGCTAGTCCAAGGCATGCAGTGATCTGAAGAGCATGATTAGGACGTTACCAATGAATGACTTCCTTGTGCTTAAAATTCCCATTACCAAAATGAATATAATTTATCCCGTTCTGATGTCATGAGGTGAACTGCTTTCTCCAGTGGTTCTCAGCTTTAAGAGAGCAATATAAAATTAATCTGGAACATCATTACAAATCACACGTCTGCTCTCAGGTGTTCTTTCCCAGGACTGCTCATGCCTTTCTGCTTCAGTACTGCTAGATGGGGGAAGGAGCCATGTGTCTCTGAGTCCTGTATTCCTAAAGCTCTCTTCTTCTGCTGATGGATAACTGCCAGATAGCTGGGTCAGGAGGGAGGAGCATCTTTCTGAATGACCTAAAACAAATGGACTTCACAGATATGAGAGCTGATTGAGGCGAGACCAGAAGTTGTGCCTGAAAATTGCAGTAGATGTTTTTTCTCTGGGAACAGTTTTGATTGTTCAAAAGCTCCTCAGTATCTCACTTCGATCTGGAGGCAGCAAATCACTGGAGTAGGAGTGCAGTGCTAAGCAATGACCAGTCCTTTTAAACCTGTGCTACTGCCCTCATGTGCTGCTTTTACTTAAGTGGTTTGCAGGACTAGCACTGCAAATAATCATTTATTTAGCATCATAAATAAATCTTATTTCATTCAGACAGCTTTCTTCTGCTCAGTGGTAGTGGAAGAACCTTGAACTTTTTTTTATTGTTATATTTTAGGAATTTCAATGAAACCACAGATGCTTTAGTCGCTTCAATGCTTGCTTTCCCTGGGACAGATAACACATGCATGAATTCAAGCAATTCGTAAGTAGTTCTGGTTTTATTTTCCCATTTAAATCCTGTCTGCAAGAGATTTAACATAACCCTATTAGCCAACAGACCCTTAGTAGCCATCTTTGATCATCTGCAGAATTTGCAAGTGTGGGTGCCACATACAGAGAAAAAATATCTCCTGCCTGTCTCCAGACAGACTTGCAGACTCAGCTCACTAGAAAATACCCAAGTGGCCTTTTGAAGGCAGGTCCAAGCTCACTGCTCCCCTTACAGAAGGAGCTAACTGGATGAAGGTCAGTCTTGAGCTGAGTTGTCCTGCTCAGTGTGAAGCAAACCTCAGCCCTGCCGAGAGCCCTCATGGCTTGGAGTGAAGGTTCACATCTGCCAGCACAAAACTGTAGATATGCTTGAAGACAGCAAGCTATACTGTGCTTTAAGGCTGAGGCTAGAACTTCCACACAGTCCCAGGGCCTTGAACCTGGTGGTTTTGCTTGCCTGAATCCACCACCCGAAGTGGATTCCTTTACTATGAGTAGTAAAAGAACATTTTTGGTGGTGGCAGGATGCCAGGATGCGAGCAGGTTGACCCCATACCTGGAAAGTTTGGCCTGGGTGAGCTATCTCCTTACGCTGCCCGCTGCGGTAATGAAGTGTTGTCTGGGTTCTTTCTAATCAGCTGAATGAATCCAGGCATGAAGAACTGTGGTGAGAGTTCTCTACCAAGTCAGCAGGAGGACAAATACCTCCTCAAGTCCCCAGAGCTGACTAGAAGGTCTGTTATTCCACTGAAGCTACTCACTTCCATCTTTGCTGTCATTAAATGCAACATCAATTAGGATCATTTATGCCTTGGTATACAGAACCTCAGAGAAAAATGTGTTCGTTTTCAGGCAGTGTTTAAGTGAAGACATGCTTGGCCCTTGGATTACCAGTGGAAACCCCCAGACCAAGTATTCTGCCTGCAACTGCACAGATGGCATCCAGGTAATTCAAATAAATGCAAAAGGGAGGGAGTTTATGGGGGGACACTTGTGGGTTGGGAGCAATTTTATGAGCAGGCATTACTACAGTGAACTCAGTGTTCAAAATCCCTCCTGTTTTCACAAGGCTGCATGTCTCTGTGGCGCAATTGGTTAGCGCGTTCGGCTGTTAACTGAAAGGTTGGTGGTTCAAGCCCACCCAGGGACGGAGGGCTGTTGTCTTTTTCTGATCATTGCTCCTCAGGGGTCAGTGCTGGGGCCCATCTTCTTTAATACCTTTATTGATATTTGCCTGAGGGAATTGAGGGCACCCTCAATACATTTGCAGATGACACCAAGTTGCATGGAAGTGTTGATCTGCTGGAGGGTAGGGAGGCCCCGCGGAGGGACCTGGGCAGGATGGGTCAATGGGCAGAGGCCAACAGGATGAGGTTCAACGTGGCTAAGTGCCGGGTCCTGCACTTCGGCCACAACAACCCCATGGAGCACTACAGGCTTGGGGCAGAGTGGCTCAAAGTGTGCAGAGGAAAAGGATCTGGGAGTGTTGGTCATTGCTCACCTGAACATGAGCCGGCAGTGTGCCCAGGTGGCCACGGAGGCCAACGGCATCCTGGATTGTATCAGTGGGACCAGGGAGGTGATCGTCCCCTTGTACTCAGCTCTGGTGAGGCCGCACCTTGAGTACTGTGTTCAGCTTTGGGCACCTCACTACCAGAAGGACATCAAGGCCCTGGAGTGTGTCCAGAGAAGGACAATGAAGCTGGTGAGGGGCCTGGAGCACAAGTCCTGTGAGGAGCAGCTGAGGGAACTGGGGTTGTTTAGTCTGGAGAAGAGGAGGCTCAGGGGAGACCTCATTGCTCTCTGCAACTGGCTGAAAGGAAGGTGTGGGGAGCTGGGGTTCAGCCTCTTCTCGCAGGTAACTAGTGATAGGACTAGAGGGAATGGCCTCAAGTTGTGCCAGGGGAGGTTCAGGTTGAGAATGAGGAGACATTTCTTCTCAGAAAGAGCAGTCAGGCATTGGGACGGGTTGCCCGGGGAGGTGGTGGAGTCACCGTCCCTGGGGGTGTTTAAGGAAAGGTTGGACATGGTGCTTAGGGACATGATTTGGTGGGTGACAGTGGTGGTGGACCAGATAATCTTGGAGGTCCTTTCCAACCTTAATGATTCAATGATTTTGTACCCTGGGTAATGACTGTCTGCACTAGTTTGGGGACAGAAAAGGAAATGGCAACCTCAAAAGATCTGCATGCTAATATATCTGACTTGCTCCCCTTGGTGGGGAAAGGTTTAATGGTGTTTTTGAGTGTTGTATGATTGTCCCATTTAGCAGAGGTGAGCATGTATTCAAGAGGAAAATTGCATTTTATACAGCACTGTCATTATGTGAAAGCAGAGCTATTGCTGTTTGCTCTTCAGAATTTAACTTTATGCAAAGTCTAGATCTGTCTGCTTTTACTCTGTTCCCCATTAGAAATAGTGGTGAGTAATAATATCACTTATTTGTGTTGCGGTGGTACATACAGGACCAAATCTGGACCCTGCTGAGCTCAGTGCCTTTAGATGCACATGGGGAAAAGACAGATTCTGCCCCAAGAAAGTTAAAATTTAACGTGTCCAGTTGGAAGGTGAGCTCTCCTCCCCACAGTGCTGTTCACCTGTCTTCATTTTTTTCTAGTAGGAAACCAAATTCAAGGCACAGCTTGACACTGCTTGTAAGATAAAGCGTGTACTTAGTAGAACATTCCTAGTCATTCCTTACAATGCAGCTATTTTATGCAGTTTTCTGGACATACACGTAATTTCATATCATTAAAAGTATTGGCATCATTCCTCTGGTAAGTCAGGATAATGTTCAAAGCTGATTCTCACTTCTAGCAGGCACAGGCAGGTGTTCCTCAGCGTGAAGGCAGCTATTTTGTGTATTCTGATGTAAAGTTTTGAACAGATACACAATAGGGGAGACCAGGGTTTTTGTTATGGATGAGTTGAAAGGAGCAGCCAGCATGCTGTCTGGTGTAGGACGTTTCAACCTTATGAAACAGTCGATGTGATTTTGACCCTCGGTGTGTTAAATTATATATTCAGGACTAATCCAAGGTTTCTCTGAGGCTCTGGAAAATATTCCCAATGACTGACAGTAAAGTAAAAATGTAGAGCATAGCTACTGTGAAATGCAAGATGAGAGTTTGAGGCCACTGTGGAGTTTTCTGCTCCATGAAGCTGTTTTGCCCTCTGCCATTGTCAGTGCAGTCGCTCTGAAGCTCTCCTAAATAGGATCAGCCTTAATTCAGGAAAAATCTTCCTACCTAGCATGAAGCACATTTCAAGGTCTCACTGATGTTAGTAAAACTGAAGTGTAGACTCAAGCAAAGGTTGTTTTTGAAGCACCTCACTAAATACATTGAGAACAGAACACAGGGATGTATGCTGTGGGTTTTGGCACCCTCATTTGCAGATCACCACCGTCTGTAGGAATCAATCCTGGGACCAGAATGTCACCCTTGCCAGCTCTCAACCTGGTCCTGATATGCTAAGTTTTTAGTTAAAGCACAACCACTAATGTTTTCTTCACTTACCTCCTCTCAGACATGTCCACAGACGAACTATACTCCCCCTCACAGAAGGACCTTCTCTACACGGATGCTCTATAATGTTACAGGGCACGACGTGGAGACCTACGTTCTGGCAACCACCAAAGACTTCCTGCAAAAACGGTACAGCACATGCCTCCAGTCCTTCTCTGAACTGCCCAAGGCAGGGGTGTTGGAATTAGATGATCTTTAAGGTCCCTTCCAACACAAACCTAATCAATTCTATGATTCTGCGATTCTGTAACTGCACTGAGAGTATCCTCTTACATGTATCTTGCCCCTGTACTCGAAGTGGGGGCAGTGAAGTAAGGGTTTAGCAGGACCCTGCTGCTGCTGGTCTCTGTGAATCTGGTGGAAGGAGGTAAAATGCGCTGCAGTTACAGAGCTAAAGATAAAGGTTTTGTGTACGTGCTCTGCTCAATCATAGCAGAGCACCTGGGGATAACATGTCAATCACTTGATGGGCTGATGGCTGCATCCGCAGATGAGCTGTTGTCTGGCTCAGAAATGTTTAAAAAGAGGGAAATCTGACACAGCCTGTCATGAAGCAAGCCCTAGGGAGAGATTCTCCTTCAGGTTTAATTCTCTGAAGAGTCTTGGTGTGTGCTTCACTTAAACAAGTGTATCTGTTCCAAGGAAGTTAGAAGTTGAGTGTTTTCTTGCACCAGGGGGCTGTTGGAGCTATTAGTATGTGGAGTCTGCATCACAGTTGCACAGCATGTCTTGGGGCAAAAATAGCCTGCCATTAAGGTTGTCAAGGAATATGTTCATCCATCCATTGATTTAACCTGAGCTGCTCAGCTTCTGGGAAAGAAGCAGTCATCTTGTTCCAGTGTGGTGAGGAAGCAGTTCCAAAATGCTTCTCAAATGGAGGCAATTTTGTGACAGTGCCTCTGAGTTTGTTTCCTTTTTTTTCCCCCTCACATAAGGGCTTCTGTAGCTGTGTTGGCTTGGCATCATACCACATACTGGGATAAGCTTTTCTGCTTCAAGTCAACCAAGAATTAAATAAGGTGATGGTGGCATGCAGCACATGAATGTTTCCAAAGAGCCCATGCTACTATACACCTACCATGGTATTAAAGCTTCTGGTTGAGGATAACAATGCATTTCCTTCTTTTTTTTTACCCTCAGGTATGGTGGCTGGAGCTTTGGGATGCCTTTGACAAGAGATCTCCAGTTTGACATCAAGCCAGTGCCACCCAGCAGAACATTAACTAAGGTAACTGACCTCCATCTGCTAGCTTGTCGTGGCAGGGGAAGTGGGGGATACAGGAGTGATGTTGAGTTTAGAGATATTGTGGAAAAAAAAAAGCGAAAACTTCTGAGATCTGCAGCTTGGCATGGCAGAGATGACTTTCAGTTATTTCCCTTCCTCTCCCCATTCTTCTTTATTGGTCTGACTTCTCTTGCTAGTAGGAAACAATTTTTCTGCTGTCATAATTTTATTACAGAAAAGTGAAAAGATCAGTTAGTGGCACCTTTATCTCACGAGAGAACATATGTACCTTAGCTAGGGCTGCCTTGTATGTTCTGATTTACTCATTTCTCTGTTTCTGCTCAGTGAAAATGTTGTAACACATCAGTGTTAAAAAAAAATAATAATAATAATAGCAAGGCTGAAACCTAAGGTAGGAAAGAGATGCAAGAAAGCTGACAAGATCGATCCCCTTGTCTCCTTGGAGCTACCAGTAAGTAGAGTGTTCTTGCAAGAGCTGTGCTGTTGTCAGAGGTGGCCCCAAGGAAAGGGAATTTGGGGGTTTATTGTTTCACTAGTGCTCAGAGCTCTTATAATCAGTTTGCAGATGTTTTCACCCCTCTGATCCTATATCTGAAATCTCTCGATATTTGCCTATCATGTCAGATTTAATACCTGAAACCTTGATAGTGCTGGAGATGAGGCAGACTTCCAGCCCTCTCTTTCTCTAGCAGTACTTGCTCTGCTAGGGCAAGGAGAATAAAGTCATTGAGTGTGTAGAACTTGGGGATATGCAAAGGGGGATGCTGTGGGCTGTGTTTAAGCCTCTAACCTTAATAGCATAAGCCCTCTGAGCTATAAAAGGTAACTTAACACCTCTAAACAAAGGGCAAAAAAAAGTTACTATGAGGGTGGGAAGGGCTATTGCTAAAAGAGAAAGTGGCTATTTTCTGCCCTAAAGCAATCTTTTCCTTAATGTTTGACTGGTCCAATCTTCTTTTGGAAGTCGCCACTGCTGGTGCTCTTAAGATCTGAGCAACTTATTACAGAAAAGAAAATCTGTATGCTTTGTCACATAGCCAGCTAGTGCTTCTTTCTTCTCTCCCAGAAGGTAAATGAAGCTGATGGGACTGCTCACGTTTTAAGTGAAATGTGCTTTTATACTCATTTGGTGCTTGATGTGGTTTAATCATTGGACTTTAACTTGGAGAGCTTTATGAATTCAGATAACAGCGATGGAATGATTCATTTGTGCAAGCAGAACAAACCAAAATGTTATCAGTAACAATTTCTCTCCCAATTTGTTTCAATTTCTCAATTCTGTGCAGGTGTGGTATAATCCCGAAGGTTATCACAGCCTTCCAGCCTATCTGAACAGCTTGAACAACTTCATTCTTCGAGCTAATCTGCCAAAAAATGAGTCTTCCAGTTATGGTAGGTGGCCCTTCACATGAACAGAAAATTTTTCCCAACTCGGGGAATATCATGGTTGTGTTGAAATTAATGACAGCACTTACCTTGACTTCAGTGAGGCCATTTTTTAAATTCCAAATGATGCAGATTCCTTTAAAAACAGAATTGAAAAACATGAATAAGGCATATTTTATGTGCCTTTGTCAAAGATTCAGGGGAGCTGGTTGGACAGGGAAGACCCTGGCTTCTACATAAAATACTTCATCCAAAAACCGTCAGTGGTTGCTATTGGATTTATTGCTTCTTGTTACGGTACTGAAATAGCTGTCTTTTGTTAGGTGCCTGTTAGTTATGCACAGAAAGACTACTTTAGGTCATCTCCATGGGTGGTTTAGAATAGTTAATTTTAATATTTCACCCTTCTGCTGAGAGCAGCTCGGGATGTGTGGGTATGTGTATGTTTGTCTTTGACTGTGAATGAGAGAGAGTGAGATTAAGTGAGAAACATCATTTTCAGCTCTATTTTTCGTCTCACGCATGAAGTACACGGATCCCAAGGAGCATTAGTAGCCCATTTGGGCTCATAAGTTCTTATAGTTTCTTCTCAGTAATGCAATGCAGCAACCCAAATTGCTGCTGATAAACCTGGGTACCTTATTTTAGCGTTTGTTGGTTAGCCTACGTTCAGGGTGCAGCACGGGCACAAATATGTTTGTGTATGTACACCTGTCCCTGGGGATGGAGGGGTGCAGGGAGAAGAGGGGAAGGTTTTTATGGATGTCATTTTGAGAAGCCTTATACAGAGATGTATTGGACCTGATAAGAGTAGTGATTGTATGCAGAATGCCCCCTCCAGTTGATTTTCTGTGACAAACAGTGCCCTTCCAGCCCTGTTGTGGCCATGCCAAGCCCCCCTCATCTCTGATGCATGCTGTTCCAGGTGACAGTGTCACTTCGCTCATAAGACTACTCCTCAATGATATGTCTGAATTGAACTATAAGGGAAAAGGCACCTGCTCTGAAATTTTGAGTGCCATGTCATGAATTCAAGGCACGGCAGAGTGCCGATTACAAGGCGAAGCAGCATATCTCTCTTCCCACCTCCACATACTGATGCACTGTGAGTCCCCTCACAACAAGCAAACCCAGTGCCTTGTCTCTATCCCTGTCCTAAAATAAAGGCTCGAGCCTTTGAGATCACAGCATGTCCTTGAGGTCAGGAGGTTCAGGCTATTCAGTATGTACTGCAAAAGCACATGGCAAAGTCACAGCCCCTGCCAGGGTGCAGAGAGAGGAGACCTGCTTCTAGCAGCAGGCACTTCCCAAAGCAGCTGAATTATTAAGCAGTGATGCTCACCCCATCTCTGTATTCCCAACACAAGTGGTAGTGGGACGAAAGGCTCATGTGAACAGTCAGAAAGTTTGCACAGAGAAAGTTTGATACCAGCAAAATAACAATTTTCAGTGGGAGAGAATAGCAGCAGTTTTTATTCTGTCTGTCCTGCTGTGTGTGTGTCTTTTTTTCTGAACGAAATGCTCAGTAGTAAATGACCAAGCAGATAATTCTCCGCTTCCCACTAATGGTCTGATCCATAGAATGGGGAAAATAAAATGAATGGATGAGGATAGCTCCCCCGGGGTAGTGTAAATCCAGTTTGAAATACAATTGAACAGACGGTCCGTGTGGTACGTCCCTGGCAGCTAAATCTGTTTTTGTGACAAATAAATGACAGTTTAAGAAGCATTGAAATGGCCAGATAAAAGTGTGTTGTTGTTTCAGCAGTTTGAAAGAGGTGCCAGTCCTGCTTTAGAGGTTTGACTTAGTGTATATTTTTTAAAAAAAAAATAAATACATGAAGAGCTTTTTACCCTGTCACTAAGCAAATCATAATAGCTTTTGACTTATGTATATTGTGCTTTCTCTTCTCTCAATCCCAACCAACAAGAAAGAGAAAGCATTGAAATGGAAATTCTGAGTTCTAGCCTAAGCTTCAGCAAAGGAAAATGGCTTTATAGTGGAGCATTAACAGATTAGACAGACGGTATCTTTCTCTCTCCCTCTTTTAGAGAAGGGAAACATTTCCTGGCTGTTTATGGGGTTTTATCAGCAGCCCAAGATTTTAATTTCATTTTGCTTGCTCATGACAAGGCTGAGGATTTTTTCCCCTTGGAAATGAATTTCCTAGAAAATCTTCCCTTGCAGATTTATTTGCTTAGTATGGCAGTTGGTCACCTAAAACCACAGTTTCCTCCTTGCTGGCTCCCAAGTCAGAGTGTTCCTTCTTCAGGAAAATATCCCCAAATTGTCCTTCCTTTTACAGCTGCCCAAAGTCAGGCACTAAGGAGCTTACATTTCAGAGGTGCTGTGTGCTAGCAAATCTCTTTGCATTTAATAGCAGCCAGAGGTTCTCCAGCACCTGCTGAGATCTGAGGCATTTATTCAGGTGCCTAAGTCCAGATGGAGAACCTCATTTCTGGGCACAAACTTGGCCTAAACCCTTTCTTGGTTGCTGGAGCCGTAGAGACCGGGCTGTCATTTTGGTGTGACCAAGGCACTGACCTTCGCTGGAGGTTGGAACTGGCCCACCAGAGTCCCCCAGGTTACTCCTCCTGTTAAAAAAAACTCTGGTTGTATGGGCACAAATTGCCTCTGAACAAAGCAGTGTTCACTAGTTCCTTTGAACAAAATGCTCTGGTTTTGATTTTGGCTTTTTGACTGCATAAGACAGAATTGTTCAGAATTAACTCATTGTCAAACTGGGGACAAACGTGTCCGTAGCTTCCCTGGGTTAATGTTAGCTTCTCAACAGATCCCCGTATAGGTAAAAGCATATAATATAGGAAGATAATAGCTATGGAGAAAGGCAGTAGGGAATGATTTGTTTCTCATGATAAAATAAAAGATGAAATGCAGTGAGATCATCAAGCAGCGGCTTTAAAATGAAATGTATTCACCAATTCTGAATGCATCAGTGTTGAAGAATCTAACCTAAAATACATGGGCTCACAAACATGTGCCTAATTTTAGGTGTAGGAGTGCTCTTGCTGAAGTGAGTGATACAGCCTTTAAAGCTGGACAGATGCAGAAACGAGGCCTAGGGTTTGAATTTCACAGCTGCTGAGCAGCAACATGAAGTCATAGGAAAAATGGGGACATTCAAAATCCTGCCCAAGGTCACACCAAGACGATAGAGCAAAAACAACTTTTGGTCTGCTTTTCTTCTCTACTTAGTTTTCTGTATTACTGCCAATCTCAAGAGCTGGGGAAAGAAACTTTAAGCTAGCTACATTTTACATTTATTTTCTTTTTCTTTGTTTTTAGGTATTTTCTTATCAGCTCACCCATATCCTGGAGGACAGAGTCAAGAACAAGTAATGTAAGAAGATTCATTTGGCCAATGCCGGAATTGTTTAGCTTCAAAAGAAGCAAACCAGTTTCTTGAAAACCATAAAGCAGCCAAAATTACTAAATATCTCCCTCCAAATGTGGAAACTGCTCCGATCCTTGCCTTCATTACCTTTATGCATGAGTAGGATCCTGCATGCCACAGAGCTGATGATTCCTGCTAGGGTATATTTAAATCTGGAGGTCACGGTTGCAGTATCACATTGTTGTGCTTCAGCATAATATTAATTACATACTTTTCCTTTTGGCCTTTCCAATCAATGCTGTGGCTGTCTTGACTCAGTGTTGTGAGTCCTTTTTTTGCTAGGTGTAATAATAAACACCAGCAAAAGACACTGGCACCCCATCAGGCCCTTTTTGCTTCTGAGCTCTAACAATGCGATGAGGGATGTCTACCACTTTGACTCACCGTATACATCTTTTTCTGCTTTCTCCCCAGGCTCAACAGCTTACTCGATATCATAGTTTCAATGTCAGTTCTGGTTGGCTACTCTATCACAACCGCAAGCTTCGTGCTATATGTGGTGAAAGAACATCAAACCAAAGCCAAGCAACTGCAGCATATTTCAGGCATCGGGATGACAAGCTACTGGGTGACTAACTTCGTTTATGATCTGGTAAATAATTCACGTTCTTAAATGCATCGAGAGTAGCATTCAGCAGCAGGAGGGGAAAAATGTTCTTTATTTAAAGTTGGTTGCCTAGACTTATTAATATTATCACTACCAAGTGTGTTATGTAGTAATTGTTCTCAAAGGCATTGAAGACGATTAAATGTGAACCGCAACACTGGATTTTGCTAAGCAAAGACATTCCTTCTCTCTCGAGTGTATGCAAAACACTCAGCACATTTATACAAGAGCAGCACAGTACAGGCCAGAGCTTGATTTCAATTTTAGCATGCAAGCAGCAAGCTGCTTTTTGGTTAGTTTGCAGGGCTAGATGAGTTGTCATGCAGGCTTTATGCATCTCGGGTAAGGATTTGGGGCTTGAGGCTACAGCCATTTTGGAAACCCTGGAACCACAGGGTGTGACATTAGCAGACATCTCACAGCTGACAGTCCTCTGTTGGGCAAAAATCCATTGCTGGGTTGAATGCTCTCTTCAAGATTATCTGTTATAAAGGTTTTTAAGCTAAGAAGAGCTACTAATGCAGCTCTGTGCCTTCCAGGATGTGAGCAAGTGGCTTTCTACAGTGCTGCACTGCGCTGTATAGATTTACCACCCTGTTCCTACAGATAGCTGAGCTCCCCAGCCCTGTGCTGCATTATGTGGTTTAGGCATACTCTTGTACTCCCTGAAGTTTAGTCTCCTCATGGTAAAGAGAGTTAATAGCACTGCTGGAAAGCATTGCTAAGAGGATAAATATGCACAGTGTCTGTAGACTAAAGTGCTTTGTGTCTTATGAATTACCTTCGGTGCACGATGTCAAACGCTCACATAGGTAGAAGTCTGCAAGTGCAGACTGTCTCTGCTCTGGAGTTTTGGCACTGCCACCTGTGCTGTAATAGTGACCAGCTCCACATATGCCATGGGTTTCCATCAGTGCACTTTTCTAGTGCCTAAAATCCCAGCAATAACATCAGGTCCTGAGAAAAGGAATTCTGCAAGGGTATATGGGTGGCCAGCCCCTCTTTGATGCAGTGAGGGCTAAGACCTGAATCCTCTGGCTAATGTGAGCTGTGGCCTCAGTCTGGCTTGGCAGAGCATCCCTGAGTCATGGTACGGGGGCTGGAGAATGGGGCAGATGGTGTTTCTGTTTGCACAATCCAAGCTCTTGGTCCAGCACTGCATATTTGTAAATCAGCCTGTGGAAAAATCCCAGAATCCTTGCCACAATGATTATTCAGTGGGCTGCAACTAATCCAGCACTCCCCACCAGTCAATTCTTTTAAATCCCAAAGCTGAGGAAGAGAGAAGCCTCTCAAGGCAGATGCATGGTAGGCCATAGCTTGACACAACATTATGGAGACCAGATTTATAGAAAGCAACCAAGTGCAAGGCTAACAGAAACCCCAAAGGGTATTTTGTATCTTTGTATTTTTATTTTTGTGATGATGATGATAATTCTTATTTTTTACATTTAGCATATTCAAAGTGGCTTTGCAGGATTCATATGGAAGACTTCCTGGGGTTTCAGGAGGACTGAGACCCCCCAGTTGTATTTGATTTCTCCTAGAAAACCTAAGCTGCAATGGTGGGAACAAATTCAGACTTTGCTGCTTTCATATTGTTCTAGAAAAACGCATAAGAATTACCATCCTAATAACATCTTTTTAATATCATTTTACAGGTACTTTTTATGGTCCCTATTGGACTCTCAGTAGGAGTTATTTCATCCTTCCAGATACCAGCTTTCTGCAACAACAATAACTTACTGGCAGTATTTCTTCTGCTGCTACTCTTCGGGTAAGTGTGAAGCTATTTAAATATCAGAGTGAAGAACTGGATATTGCAGGCTGCTGTGATTTGGGACCCAACAGAGGAATACGTGGGCTTTCTTCTTCAGTGTTCACTTTAGAAGTGGTGACTCCTTCCAGGAACAGTTAGCTAAGCTATTGTCAGACCTGCTTTATTCAAAGCAAAATCTGTGTGAGGGTACAAAATATGCAAGTTCACAGTGATAGCCTGGGCTGCAAGCATATATCTACTGAACAATTGCAAAGTTTGATACAGAAACATTTCAAAATCAACAAGGGAAGAAAAAAACACTGGAAAATTCAATAAAAGTTAGCAAAATGGTCTCCCTGGCTTTAAATCCCCCAGGCCCAGTCTGTCTGCTTTCAGTCAGGGCTAAATGTTCAAAACCTCTATCATAAACTTCTTCTCCAAATTCTAACAGATACAAAGCCATTTTTCCTCCCTTGCAATCCTGTAATATGGAAAGCTAGTCGCATGCCAAGACAGTTATGTTGTCTGGGATCTTTACTTGTTGGTTTTCAATTGCTCTTTTAATCACTGGATTATTCTTTGTGCTGTTGGCAATTTATAGATATGCAACGTTTTCATGGATGTACCTGCTGGCTGGGTTCTTCAAAGAGACAGGAATGGCCTTCATCGTTTATGTCTGCGTCAATTTGTTCTTTGGCATCAACACCATCATCACGCACTCAGTTGTGTTTCTGCTCTCCCAGGAAAAAGCCACAGACCAGGTAGGAGCCCCGCTAATAGCCAGCCCTGAGCAGAACGACAGGACACTTCTTGTTGAGTCTGGTGGGTTTGATCACGTCCTAAGCATGTTCCTGGCTGGTTTCTGGATATGTAAGGTAGTCCAAGCAGAGGACGTTAGTTGCAGGACTTTGTGGGCTTCCCTGTAGACAGGACATGAATCAAATAGGAATCCTGCTTGTCTGTGTAAATCTGCTCCCCCAGCAAAGACGGACAGGATGGTGACAGAGGGAAGCATATAAAAAGAGAGGTCACAAACTGCCCGTGCAGAGAAGGGCAGGAAGTGGGCATGGATGTTTGATACGAGGTTGACAGGAACTTCAACCACTGCTAAGTTCTTGCCGTACAAACTAGAGAGTGATGACTAGATTTGATTGCCCTGAGTGTGAAGTGTGCTGCATTAAGCTCAGCACCAGCAGTCTGTCAGCTAGATCTGTAATGCAATCTTCTCCCTGCAAGGATGAAAAATGACTCTGAGACAGTGATGATTCCCTGAAGTCAAGCCTTTTCTTAAATAGAGATATCCCTAGGAATCAGTGGGATAAAAACGTAAAATGTACACCTATATCTAGATGTGTTTTTTTTTTTTTTTCTTTTACATAAATGGCAGTTGCTTTGTAAAACGATAGCTGCATTGGATTTTGCTCTCTAGGTGGATAGCACTTGCTAAGCAACCCCCTGGATTTTAGGGATGTAAGAATATAATCTGGTTTTATCTCTCTGTGCCCCAGAGGCAGGGAGTCAGCCTCTCCCCATGCTAATTTACTGCCTCTCCACTTTGCAGCGTGTACTAATCCTTTCTTCTGCTAGAGATGTACCAAATCTCTGCATACGAGAGTGTGTAACTGTTAGGCTGTGCACTTGGCTCTTTTGCCGTGAATTAACTGGAAAAGCCCTTTTATGTCTATTAGTGCCAAATCTTGTGTTTTATGAATATGTTTTTCCAAGAAAACCTGATAGGACAGCTCTCCAGAGGAACGAGACTGGGGAACAGTCCATGCTCTGCAGTGGGTTGGTGCAGCAACAGTAATTTTGGGCAGTGCAGCTCCATTGCAGGACTCAGCTCTGGCTCATGGGTGGGTTTGTAGCTGCTTGTGTGCACCGGGTGAGGTGGCTGCTCCAGGAACTAGCTGCTGCTTACTATGGGTGATCACAGCCTCTTGACTTCTCTGACCTTGTGTCTGTGAAACAAGCTGTCTCCAGAGCTCTTTGCTCTCGATTTATCTCTGCTCTGAGACACAAGCAAATCCCAATGTAATTGTTACACTTCAGTCACACAGTGAAATCTATGAATTTATTCTATGAATAAAGACAGTGACTCTGCTGTTTTGTTTGTTTGTTTGTTTGTTTTTCTCCAGGGCTTGCATGATCTTGCTGAAAACTTACGACACGTGTTCCTTCTGTTCCCACAATTTTGCTTTGGCTACGGCTTGATTGAACTGTCTCAGGATCAAGCACTACTGGGCTTCTTAAAAGCCTATGGAGTGGACTACCCTGACAAAACCTTTGAGCTGGACAAGACCACATCCAAGCTGTTTGCCATGTTTATCCAGGGCACCGTGTTTTTTGCCATTCGTCTGACAGTTCACGACAGGTTGATTCAGAAGGTCTGGAACAACGTACTACAGTAAGTAACATCTGGACTCTCACGGTGAGAATGGACCGAGCCAGCACTCAGTGGTTCCATTCTGGGCTCTTTTTTATTTTTTTTAATGCCTTAGAGGGAGCAAATAGAACAGAAACTGCATACCTGTGTATATTTGCATGCTCTGGGGTCTCACAAGAGGGCTCCTTAGTATCCCAAACACACAGCCCCCTACTGTCTGTGATTTCCAGAGGGTAATGGCCCCTGTTCCCTCCCTGTAGGTACCTGTTTGACAGAGTGCATGGCAAAGCACTGCTTCTGCTGCCTGTGACCGAAGAGGATGGGGATGTCCAGGCAGAGAGGAGCCGGGTAGAGTCTGGCAAAGCTGACTTTGACGTGGTACAGCTCCAGAACCTCACAAAGATATACCACCTTCCCCACAAACGCATCGTGGCTGTGAAAAACATCAGCCTGGGGATTCCTGCTGGAGAGGTAAGCCAGGGGGAAAGGGAGGGACACTGGGACAGATCCAAAGTCCCACCATCATCTTCTTTCCCAGTCCTTGCCCCAGTATCACTGTGGCTTACCATACGTAAATGCAGACTGCAGCATTTCTCCAGTTGCAATTCTTCGTCTAAACTAAACTGAATGTGAGGCAGTGAGTCAGGGTTATCTGCTTGTGTTTGCCCATCAAGAGAAAGCAAAATCACTTCAGCTGTACACACATTTCCATGAATCAGGACTTTAAAGAGAAAAACATTCTTCAGTCACATCAGTTCAGTTACCTCTAAAAACACCAACTTACGAGAAAAGACAGGAGGACATGGAACATTATTTGAGACCCATAGGAAAATTTATGGTGCCTCTGGAGTCCAGATCCTATTTCAGGCTGTTCACCTGACTAGTGGGGAAGCTTGGAAATAATCCTAGGTGTCGTTGAGCTACTGGGCACGTGAAAAGATTCAGGGTGCTGGGCAGGGGGACAGCAGCTTCACATGGGCAGTGTGGCCACTGTTCTTTCTGGCAGAGGACTTCTCCAAACCACAAAGGCATCAAGGCTTCTAACTTCTGGCAAAAGTCATCCCAGTGCTGGTGGGGCTAGGGGTGCCATTCCTCACTGATCACCGCAGGCTGCGTGCAGACACTGTCCCTGCGTGGACCTCGAGGTGGGGATGAGCTCTGTATGGATGCTGTGCCTCTGGACAGGGCCCAGCACACGAGGGTTTTCAGATCAGCTGGTCTGTGTTAATGATATCAAAATAACAGTAATTATCGGCACAATGGTTATTGCTTATGCGACACACAACTGCATATCTCCAACCTCAGCAATAAAACATGGATTTTAGCACGAGATACTGAACTGCACTACAGGGAGCCAGTTCTTAATCTTATTAATGTAGTGCATTAGTGAGATTATTTGAATAAAATCTTGTGTTGCATTAAGGTTTTACCAATGACAGGACAAACCTCACTCACCTCATCCCTATAAAAGAGCTCTGTTCCTGTCAATGGGATGTTTTGCACAAATGAGATGATCAGGATTTGGCCTGTCAGATGAGCTCGCTGCAAAAATGCACCTTGCAGTAAAAGGAATGACTCTATTAGAGACACGTCCTTGATTCTTCACCATATTAAACAAACGATCCTAATAAAAGCTGCGGTATATTGTACCATAAACAACCTCCATTATAACATTTGTACACTCCAAGTATCTCTGCCTCTCTTGCAATTCATCTTGCTCAAGGGTCCAGAGGAAAGAAGTGACAAGCTGCACTGAGCACTCGTCTCAGTGCAATATTTCTGCATTATAAATACAGCATGGTTACGCTTCTACCTTTCTTTCCCACAACCCAGTGCTTCGGCTTGCTTGGTGTGAACGGAGCTGGGAAGACGACCATCTTTAAGATGCTGACAGGTGATATCGGAGCGTCCAGCGGCAGGTTGCGGGTCCAGGATCACTCTGGGTATGGAGATGTGATTTCAGGGGAAGGCACATGAGCAAATCAGCCTGGAAACAGTTTATAAGGCTGGATGGCAAAGAAAAAAAAAGTTTATGTCTGAAACAAAACCAAACATTCAAGGCAGAGCAAAGATGGGTCAGGCAGGGAACTTAATCCTTTGAAGATGGCATACTTGCTTCCTTAGCATTGGCATTTTGCTGTCGTACCTCTGCTGTTCTCAGTGGTGTTTCTTCCACTTCATTCCATTCATTCCTTCTAGATCCTCAGATCTTCCACTTCTAGAGACCAGAAGGACTCATCTCCAAGTAGTGTTTAACAGGAGTGGGCTTGGTGGCAGTTATGCTATCTGAAGGGCTGGTGGTAATTGGAGAATTAAGTACTAGACATTGTGGCTCACAGATACAGCTCTTCCTTTGCAGAAATGAGGGCCTGAAAGCTGAAAGTCTGCAAATTCATAGCATTTCTCTTCCAGGGCTGGGGAGGAGGTAGGAAGCAGGACAAAGGGTTTTTATCTCTGCTGATTCCAAAGTGCATTGGCAATTCAGTGTGTTTAAAACGACATGCTGACTTCCTTACACAGGTCCTTGAATGACATCAGCGAGGCACACTGGTCGTTGTTTGGCTACTGTCCTCAGGAAGATGCCCTGGATGACTTACTGACTGTGGAAGAGCACATGTATTATTATGCTAGGCTCCATGGCATCCCAGAGAGAGAGATCAAAGGAGTGAGTAACACTAGGGCTTGACTTAAAGCATTTTCTTGTTATCGAGAGCCTTTACATTGACTTAATTAGTATTTCACTGTAGGTGTGTGTGTGGTAATTAATTCCTTGGCACTATTATGAAATCAGTTCTCTTTTCCCCGTAGATTGTACTCCAGCTTCTCCACAGGCTGAATTTGATGGCCTACAAAGACCGAGTCACCTCTATGTGCAGTTATGGCACCAACAGAAAATTGTCAACTGCCCTGGCTCTCATTGGGAATCCATCTATTTTGCTTCTGGTGAGAAATGGGAGCCTTGTTGGGTGGAATTGAGCAGATCTCTGGGCTGGCAGGGGAACCTGAGCAGTCTAATGAAGCCTTCTTAGACATGGCCTGCAGGACACTCCTCAAATGTCCATATGGAGTAAGGTAGCCTGATAACGTGCATCAAAGGAAAGTTTAGATTCCAGCAAGCACCCACATTTTCTCTGAGGGTATAAGAGAGTGGTGAGTCTGCCAGTTTCTCTGCTAGAATCTTTCAGAGGTCAAAAATAGGCCCTGTGTTTGCCAGTTAAATTTTCCTTGTTCCCAGCCCTTTCTCATTTTTGTGTATTGACTACCTTGTATAGTCTTGCAAGGAAAGCAGTATCCAAAGCTGCAAATAAATAGGAGAGCAAGGGAGCAACTTTCAAGATTTGAACATAAAACAGTTTTTTCTAGATTTGGCTTCCCCTTTTTTCTTTCACTTCAGACTTTCCCATTCTTCCATGAGATAGGCCGTTGCTGAAATACATCTTTTTGTGCAGTTTTTGCACTTTTGTTTTGGATGTGTGCGGTGCTCTTTGGGCAGGTTTCCCAGTGTTAAACTTGTTGCCTAAGTGGACTTAAACCTCCATTGCTCAAACACATATCCAGCCCTACACTTCTGCCTTTGCTTCTGACCACACAAGCCCTTCAGCTGCTTTTGCAACATGTAAAATCTCAATAAAAAGAGAAGGTGGGGAGATTTCCTCCATACTGACTGCTGCATGAACCCAAGCTGTTTTTCTGCCTCATATAATGCATTACCCTTAACAATAACAATTTGGTGATGGAAAGCTGGCTATCTATTTTATCAGCAATGCATGAAACAGGAGATAATGTATTGTCTTTCATCTCTGGCTTATTGTCTATGTAACTGGAGAAATGCAAGACTTGCTTCATCAGGTTGATCTTAGATGGTGTTACCACAGGCACTCAGTTCCTTTAAAGAGTCCAATGGGGCTTGGGAGTTTCCCCCGCAGTCACCAGGGGAGCTGGGCAGCTCCCAAGGGCAGTGAGGATGGAAGTCTTAAGCTGACTTGCTTTTGCATGAAGGAAGCCTGGGATGTCTCAGTCATATCCATAATGCAGTTCAGGAGGATGCTTCTCCCTGATTTGTACCGCTGGCAGCTCACCTGGGGTCCTTATTAGCAAATGTAACACTAATGATGAAGCTAAAAATAGGACAAGCCTTGGGAAGATAAGATTTTGAGTGCATTACATTTAGTCCTGTCTTTCCCGATAGGATGAACCAAGCTCTGGAATGGATCCAAATGCTAAACGCCACCTTTGGAAAATCATCAGTGAGGAAGTGCAGAACAAATGCTCAGTGATACTCACGTCCCACAGGTAGGGGTGCTTTGGCTTTCTTTCCAGTTTCACGGTCTTCAGAAGGTGTGGAGAGGTCCATCCTCCAGAATTTTGATTGCTTCTTGCAGAATTTCAGGGCGCTGAGCTGTAACAGGTTTGGGGTTTTGCTGGGGCTGAATGGGGATGCCCACGTAGACTCACAGCACTTCAGTACTCTAGGGAAGATGCAGTAATGTTCTCTGATCACCAAAGTAACTATTTTATTTATGCCTTCTTGATGACTTATTAGAGTTTCTTGGTTGTTTTTTTCAGCATGGAAGAATGTGAAGCCCTCTGTACCAGGCTGGCTATTATGGTGAACGGGAGTTTTCAGTGCATTGGCTCTTTGCAGCATATCAAGAGCAGGTCAGTAAAGTGTACCAATTTCACTTCTACTGATTGGCATGTGGAGTTACTAGCACACAGCTTTGAGGGCTCTGGACATCAGACCTTTGTTAACAGGGTATCAAAATAAGCAATTTTCTATTTTATGTTCCCTACTACACCATTGAAATTCTGTTAACTAATGAGCTTTCTGCTCTCTCACAGCCTTTTTTCCAAGAGATGTGTTCCCCAAAGTAATCTGTTCACTGCTGAAAATGTAAAATGCATGTTGGGGTTGAGCTTTGATTTCGTTAGTTATCACAATAGCTCAGTTTCTTATTGAGATTCACTCCAGGTTAACAACCCTGACCCCATTCAAGCTGCACTCTGCCTGCATTAGATTTCCCCAAAGAGGCTGTGCAGCACTCTCAAAGGATTTTCTTTATCTGTTTCTCTTTCCTACTGCGTTAATTGTGATTTTCTTTCTCCCTTAGGTTTGGAAGAGGATTCACTGTGAAGATGCACTTAAATAGCAACACAGTTAGCACAGAGACACTGACACAATTCATGAAGTCACACTTTCCAAATACATGCCTGAAGGTAAGCAGGACAGCTGCAAGCAGGGGATGCCTTCTCAGCCTTTCCGTATTAACCAAGAGTATCTTTGCAAGGCAGACATCTTGCAACACGCAGTACACAGAGATCCATGCTCTTAAAGTCTAAGGGATTCAGACACTTTTACAGCTCTCAACAGCATCGCCCAACAGCTGGAGCATTCAGGTTCCTTGATGGCTTAAGTAACCTCAGGCATACAGCTGCAGCAATCTTGTAAGGCAGCTGCAAGGTGACCCTCTGCCCCTTTGAGTTGTCCCACTGAAGCCTGACTGCATGGAGGAAATGCACTTTATATTCAGTGGGTAATGAGATGGTCAAGTGCTTCCAGTAACTGAATAACTGTAAAACCAGATAACTGAGTCACAAACCCCATCCGTAACCCAATCTTTGCATTAATGACAACAGCAAACTTGGAGTTGGGAATGCTCTGGTGACCCTCAAGCTTCCAGTTCTGGTGAAGCATCTCCCAGTCACAAAATTACAAGAACTCCCAATAGGGAAACACTGGTCACTAGCAGACAATAATATTCCTCACCTTTGGGAACCAGAAGGACAGAATGCATCTTCTGTCCCTTCATTCTCCCCTTGTCTGGCTCCTCTGTGCTTCCATCTTCATCCAGACAGCCATCAAACCTGTCTGCTCTTCACAGGCAGCAACCTCTTAACTCTACCCCATCATTCCTGTTCCTGCAGGATCGTCATTTCAACATGGTGGAGTACCACGTTCCAGTCTCTGCAGGAGGGGTAGCAAATATATTTGATCTCCTGGAAGCCAGCAAAGAAGCCTTCAAAATCAGGCACTTCTCAGTGAGTCAAACAACGCTAGAGGAGGTAAGGAATTAAAGATGTGTGGCCATCCGTTTAAAACTGTTAACAGGGGAGTAGACTGATGGTTACACATAATGGACTGCTGCACACAATAGACTACGTTTTGAAAGGGATTTCCATCTATATTCCTCCTGGGGATAGTTTATCAGTTCTACTGCCTCCAGATACCTGTGCTGGTGCTAGGAAATTGCACATAGAAAGCTGCCTGTAGCATAAAGGATCTGTTCTTCCCTCTGCCAATGCTGATTTCAGCAGTCTCGTGCGCATGGATGAAGAGCAGAATTATGAATCACCCCAGAACTCAGTGCTAGGCCTTGTGATGGCAGATTTTTACTACCAGTCATGGAAATTTGCTTGATTTTGCCCTTTCTCGTACTGTATTTGATCACAAGTTCATTTTCCCTTGGAAGAACATTGCCACTGCCATCAAAATCTTGTAGGAAGTGTCTCAGCTGAAGGGGTGCTATAAGGACCTACCCAAAAGGAATCATTCTGTTGAGCATCAGCATCCGATATATTCGATCTGCCCCAGAGACAGGAGTAAACTGCAAGCCCTGTAATCCTATAAATTGTTGAACAGAGATCTGGGGGGAGGAGGGAGGGAGGTCCTTGATATTGTTTTAATAAGGGGCCATGGCTGTGAGAGAAATGGACCGACAAACAGCAGGAAGCCCCGAGTTGTGTTTTGTGGGAGGACAGCATGGATTTGTGTGTATGCAAATGTGATTGCAGATAGTGTTCCAGTAAGAATATTTTATGTATTCATTAGGTACTGTTCAAACGGAGACTGTTATGTGTGATTATGTACACCTATCTATATCATATGCAGCTATGCATGCATGGATGTCAATTATATATAGACAGAAGGGTTTATAAAGTAATAATGTAGAAGTATTACGCTGTGATCAAAGCCAACTACCACACAGGGGTATTATCTCACTAGTACTTTGGAAACATGAGCTGCAGGACAATTAGGTTTTGCACAGGAACATCTACCTCTGCATCCCCGGGTGTCCATTCAGCAGTAGAGGAGTGTGCATCCATTTATTTACATTAGGCCATAGAAGCCCAGCTTTTGCAGTTCTCAAATCCAGTGTGAATCCCTTCCCGAGCACTCTCTCCAGGCTCACAGTCAAATGAACAACCATTCCTCTTTTTTATTCATTCGTATTATCAATTCCTTACGCTGTCACATACTGAATGTTTCCCTTTAAACTTCTAGGTTTTCATCAACTTTGCCAAAGATCAAGCAGATCCTGATGGTGTGGATGTAGCCCCTGATGTGACATCAGACAGCTCTGACACATGCAGCCAAGCCAGCACCCTCAGCTCCATCTATTGAAGAGGCCCAACCATGAGGGATCGCAGAAGCTGGGGAAAAAAACTGACATGACCCCTCAGGGTTCTTTCAGTTTCTTCCTGTTTTCCATGATTCTAGGATGGCAGGCATAAAAAGTCACCTTTTCTTAAAGTACTTTTAAAATATGCACATATTTTGTTACTAGGAACATGGTAGGCACTTAAGACTAGCATTTGGTTATGAGTCAGATTGGTCTTTCCACAGCTGTTGTTTTTTTGTCCCCAGTTGTTGGCTGATGACTTCTGTACCTGTGAGCACTTAGTTAACATCACCAGCTCCTGCAGGTCGTGGCCGTTTGCTTACAGCTGAAATGGCCGTGGCAGAGCAGAGGAGCTATTGGCAGTGCAGGCTGTTTGACAAAAAAGCAGCCCCGTGGCTGCCCTCTGAAAGCCCACACTCCAACCCTTGCTCTGCAGCAGACTCTCTTGAGGACCACAGCAAAGTCGCTCAGTGCTGGCAGGTTCCCTACCTGTGAAGTAGGGTTCCTGGTGCTGCCCTACCTCACAGGGGTGTTGTGAGGACGTAGGTGTTGTGTACTGCAAGTTGCATATGCCTTTGGTGGGGCCATCTTCAGTACTGACATAGAGCTTATCTGCATGTGTGGGTTACGGCAGTACAAATATAACTCTTTTAGAAGTCACTGGTTCCTCTGGTGTCTTGCTGTGCTTTATTACAGCTCTGTGTAATGCCTAGACTAAGTCCTCAGCTCCTTGTAGTTCTTGGCTCTTGGTACCCCATGGAGGATCTCTGCCCCAAGCAGATTCCTTGTCCTTTTGGCTGGTGGCCAGGGCTTCTCCATTACAGCAGCAGAAGAAAAGAAGCAGCACTATTTCCTGAATCCTTTTGTATGGAGATGTTTGCTTCAGAAGGTCACATTTCCCTGAGCAAAGTAGAAGCCGCGAGATGCAGCCTTGCTCAGAAATCTGTGCATCTGCCCCACTGCCAGCCACCCTCTCAAGAGGCTCTGCCTCTGCTTCCATTTCGGTGACCCTCCTCACCACCGCTGTTGTGGCCGTCCCGGTAGCTCAGCGGCTGTTTTCCTGCATTAAGGTACAATTAATTCCTCCTTCACAGACTGCCCACCGGCTTTAAATGAGACTTCTGCTTACCTGGGAGCAGCAGACCCCCAGGAGCTGAGTTCAGCACAGCAGCACACGCATTCTCACTTTTTTCCCCAGAATCATTAATAGCCAGAAGAGTTAAATATTGCATTTCATTATCTGTGGGAGCCACAAGGCCTCAAAGACTCATGTTTGGGTCAGGGCAGGTGCATGTGGTGCTATTAATGCACATAATGAGCTTAGTCTTCGAGCTGAAATTTACTGTTGCTGGTAAAAGAAAAGAGATTGCCAATACAGCCAGGTCATACTTACCTTGGGAAGACCTGGGAGGGCCCACGTGACACTCCATTTTGGGTTCACATGCACAGTTCCAACCAGAGGGTTTTTTTTTTTGGTGGGGGTTGATTTTGTTCCCACCCTCATCCCGCCTCCACACCTAATTCGAGCCAAGGGAAACTTCAGGTGGAAGCTGCAAAGTGACACATCTTTCTCACACCGAGCATCAGAGGAGTTTTACTAGTTTAGTTCCCATTTGATGCTGAGGCTTGCTGAAATAATCATGCAAGGAATAGTTGGTGAGGATTTTACAGTGGGATACAGAAGTTCAGAGAGTTTAGCTACTGCAAGGAGGTCACGCTTTCTCCTTCATCTTGCTGTAAACTTCTTACTGATAGCAGGAGGAGTTTTGCTATGGATTGAAGGTTTTATCAAGCCTTGAATTATTCCTCAACCTGCTGACTGTAATTAAAACTGGAATTCAGCTTCTTTCCAGAATGTATTTGACACCTGCAGTTTATAAGTAACTGAAAGCGCTGCCCAGACATTCATTGTGGCTCCTATTATTATGTCTCCAGCTCTGCAAAAGCTCTTTTTTCCCCCTCTCATTTTCATTGCATATCTTACACAGATCACAGTATAAAATTAAGCTTTTCTCTAATGGAGGGCTTGCGCTCCCTGCAAAGGACTCAGAGCATGAATGCCAATGATTTAAATGCAGCCTTGTAATACCAATCAGAGTATTATTTTATTATGTCGATGGCTTTGCAACTGCCAGTGAAAGATGGATCTTCAGACTCTGTCCAGATGTACTTTACATTTAATTGAGGGAGACTGATACAAAGCTATTCTTTTATCCCTTCAGAGGCTGCTAATCAAAAAAAAGAGGAAGTGATTCATTGGAATATTCAGCAAGTTGCGGTTTAATTGGGTAAAATAGAATTTAAAAAAAAAAAGAAGGCAAAGAGCATCCTTTGAATTTCCACCCAATTCTGGCATTAATAGAAACATCTGCTTCATGTGAAATGTGTCATCACCGTGATATACACTCCTCGATTTCACTTGCAGGTAAAAATAAAACATCTGCTATTGCAATCAAGTCTGTAGGTATTGGTCCAAACAAGCCAAAGTTTGCGTACTTAAGGGAATTTAATTGAAACCTGTGGAGAAGTAGTTACAACTGTTAAGGGGCTTGAAGCATCTGGCAAGGACGTTGTACAAACATCACCGGAGGCTGATTTATCTTTTTTGCCATCTTAGAAACTCACTTCAGAGCCTCGATGTTTTAACCTGTCCTTTTCCAAGGTAGGTCATGCTCCAGGCTTGACTCCAGGACAAGAGACGTGGAAGCTAATTATATCCTGCCTCCGAAAGCTGGCTCTGGGTTTCTCATCACCCCTTGGTCTCCCCAAGGAGAGCTCGTTCTGGTTGCAGGGGTGGCTGGAAATACAGAGCTATGGCTCAGAAACAACTTTTTCAATAAAGCCAGCAAGCCCGGTCCTATTTTTTGGTCCGAGCAGGGAGTTAAGGTCACTGAAAACATTGACCCCAGTGTCCCTGGAAGGGACAGAGGAGTGCTCTGCGTCCTGCCACACATCACCTCTCCGTGAGCGAGAGATGAATGCTGCAGTCTGGGGGGAAAACAAGCTTTTCATTTCACTTCTTTCTTTAACGACTTCTTTAACACAATCTCACTTCAGCCACCCTAATAACCTTTGTTCGAGGCAATGGGGAGCGACAGTGCCCTGCCAGAGCGATCGCACAGCATGTATGTGTTAATTGGAACTGCGCGGGCTACAGCTGGGCTTAATTTAAGAATGCTCTGAAATATTAGAGACACGAGGTGTACACAGTGCAATAGCTAAACAAGTCCAGGGAGTCGAGGAGGAATTTCATAATTGGTTATGTGGATTGTGAGATGGATTCAAATCAATTTTGTAATTGGAGATGTGGACTTGGAGACAGTGACTCAAATCTCTGTCCCAGCCCTGCTTCGTTTATCTCTTTGCACCGCTGCTGAGAGTGTGGCACTTCTCAAGCCTGATCCTTGCTTGGCTTCAGCCCCGATGCAAGTGGCCACCGAGGGCAGCCAAGGAAAGCTGTCCAGAAGGGCCAAACTAAACAGCAGTTATCCCAGTCCTGACCGCTACTGTGAATATAAATTAAGGGCCTAACAGGACTTCTGTGCCCTTTCATAAGAACCACAGTGGTGGTTTTGTCCCCGGATCGGGTCACCGAGCACGGTCATGGGTCAAACACGTCCAGGGAAAGTGTTTTTTGCTCAAGTGACCAGCAAAGCACAGGAGCTGGTGATGCCTACAGACCTGCTGCCATGTGTGAAGTCACCCCTGGGATCCAAAATTTGCAGGGTCCGACCTCACAGCGGGCTTAGGAAGGGGCCCCAGCCTGTCCCAGGGGCCTCAGCTTCCTTAAGTTCCTGCAGCTTCACCGAAGCTGCTGCGAGGATTTGGGGCTTTTTATAAGCCAAGAAAAATGTAAGCTCCTGCACTTAATAGGGGAATTGTTTTTTTTTGTGAGCTGGTGGAGGAAGAAAAATGGTTGTTGGATGGCAACAGCACATAGCATGATTTTACTCCCTATTTTTTTTGCAGACAACAGCTGTGATCTTGCATAGCTATAACAAAATATCAACAGCATATTAGAAGGGAGTGCAACAGAGAAAAGAAGCAGTGGGGAATGACAAAAACGAATTTGCCAGGATTATTATTCCACAACAGTATTTAAATAAAAAAAAAAAAAAATCACTCTAATTAATTTAGTTGTTCAGGGAGAGGGAGGAAATAAGGAAGATGGCACTGAAATAGTAAGAACAACATTAGTATGGGACGCGGCCAGCAGTAACTTAGTGTTGGCTTTGCTCCTCACGCTGCTCGCATACGCAGAGCTGGTAATGAGGGAGGGCGATCAGCTCCACAGTGCTGGGGAGCAGCCTGCCTTGGGGGCCACATCGGTCCATGCCAGGCCCCCCAAAATACCTACAGCACTGGGGGGAGCTGTGCAAGGCCCACAGGGTAACATTTTTAGGGGAGTTGGGACCCGGTATGACCCTGTGGTGTCTGAAAGGCAGCACATGCCAAAATGGAGGGGATGATCGCAGCGGCCACGTGCTTGGTTTGTGGGGTACAGCCCCCTGCTTCGCCTCTAATCGCTGCTCTGGGAGACTTGGAAATAGGCCATCACCAGGAAGAACAATTCTGAGGGCTTCGTGCTGGGATATAAGAGAAATAAATGATGGCTTTCCCACAAGTTTTAAGGCCCAAGGCAGCAATCTGATCATCCGCCCCAACCTCCGGCTTAATGCAGGCTCTTGAATGTTAAGCAGCGGGTCTTTCACCACAAGCAAGCATTTTGTAGAAATAAAGCATCTTTTAGAGGGAGATCAGCTCCTTGCTGACTCCAAAAAAAAAAAAAAGAAACAAAAGAGTGCATCTTCAGGGCGGGAGGGAGGATTTATGGTAACCATACACGATAAAATCCAAGTGAAGACAGGGTAATAATTGAGGTTTTTACCTCCATTAGCAGGTCAAGGTGAGCTCTCAGCCCTCTTCCTATCTCTGTCCTGGTTGCCAGCTAAAGGGGTTTTACACAGCCCTGTGCTTTAACGTGCAGGGGCTGATTTGCAGCCAGAGCCGACCAGGAGGAAGCGTGCGCAGCGCAGAGCAAAGTGACCAGAGCAGGCAGGTCTAGGGATACTGGGGTTGTTCTCAGGAAAATAATATCTGCTCACCTTGTTGTGATGCTGGCCCTAACCGGAGGTTTTTCCTTAGCCAGTAGGACCCAGCAGTGTGAGGTGTTGCTGTGTTGGCCAGGCACTTCCTGGAGTATGAAGCATTTGAGTAAGAATAAGAAAGAATAAGAACTTTGATAAGAAGACTGGTAAGAAAAACGCAGAGAGATATTTTCAATCCAAACCTTAAGAGATGCTAGAAACACCAGCATACTTGTAAGTGTCCTGCTCTCCCTCTGGGGAACTGGATGAAATACAGGAGGAGCTCAAAATGCCTTTTCACCCCAGCCTTGAGCATAACACCCCCAAAGCAGTCAGACCCCACTGGTGCAAGCCAGGAGTGCAGCCCCTGCCTTGGAGCCTTACTCCAAAACTTGTTGAAGGGTTGTGGGACCACACCTTGCCCCCCTCAAATTCCTATTGAAAATCCTGTCAAAGGGAAAACAAAGCTGAAGGGGACTCTTCTTCACCAGTTGTGCCACCAGCCTGAGGGCTGGTGTGTGTTGATAACCCAGGGGTCTGATTTTAATACAAACTCACGTCACCTTGCACTAAATGGTGCCCTAAGGCACAACACTGGTAAGGGTGCAGCAGCAGGGGGTTCATACCTCTTCATATGCTCCTTCTCAAGTGTTTCTTTAAATACCCTCAGTGTCAGTAAGACGAGCAAAATCTGAGACCACTGCCTTGATCAGGTTAACAATTACAATCATTCCCATCCATCGGCGCAAAGCAGGCTGCAGTGCTGCTGAATCCGTTCTGCTTCAGGACCTGGGGAAATCAGAGCCGCACCTGAGCAGCCCAACAAGGGCAGCTGGAGGCTCCCCGGGAAGGAGGAAGAGACCGATTGCTCAAGCTGACTTCTTTATTCATTTTTTTATTAGCCTTCAGAGCCTCCCTAGAAATTATTAAGGCTTCCCCAGGGAGCGCAGCGCTGCAAAGGGAGCGGTTACTCACGGACTGCTGCATCGCGCCGTGATAACCCTCTGTGCAAATGTGCTGGAGCAGCTGCACCCATCTCCTCCCTCGCTTGGGCAGCGAGGCTGCTCCTTTAACCTGCTTTCCATGTCTTCGGCATTTGAAAATCCTCATTATAGGCTCAGCAAGCAACTTTTTTTTTTTTTTTTTTTTTTTTTTTCCCTGTAAACAGCTCTTTGCCACGCATGGGTGGATGGTGGCAAAGGCAAAGCTTGTAGATTTGTTAGGTACCCCCCTGGCCGTCAGCCTGAGGTTTGCTGGGTTAAATGCTGCCTCCTGCTCCCTGGGGCTGGGGTATAAACTGGGATTTATATATATATATATAAAAAAAGGTTGGCCGGATGAGGGAATACTGTGGAGTTGTAGCAATGAGGACCTTCATTGGGTTGAGGCTGAGCATCAGCCAGTATACATGCACTGAAGATACAACACTAAAAGATACTGAAATTTCACATACTGAAATTACAAGGTAGTTTCAGTGCTTGAAATCAGCTCATATAACACTTTAATACGGCACCCCTTTGCGCAATACACCACCTCTTCCAGGCCCCCCGGCCGAGAGCAAACAGCCCCTGTGGCTCTCACTTCGTGCAGGGCTTCTTCTGCAGCTTGTAGCCAAGCCCATCCGTGGGTGAAAATGCAGCCGTCAAGGCTGCTCGCACAGGATTTACGACATGGCCTCAAAACACAGGAGGAAAGGAAAAGCTGAACTCTCCTCTGATGTTTGCAATTGTAAACTGCAGACCTGAGCCGGACACGCTGTAAATAAGCAACATTAATCAGCAGCTAAGCAAGTGGTTGCTGCTGCTTATTATAACAGCATAAATCATCAGGAGCTGTTGTTGCGTTAATTTGGGTTTAGGAGGGATTACTCCAGAAAAAAAGAACATTCTTACCTATTCACAACATGCATATCCTTACCTGCAAGCACACACAGGTGTGCTGGGGGGTTTGCCTCTTAGTTTTCCAAGGGAAAACACCACAGGAGCTTTGAATGTGAGGGCTTGCAGTGGGTTTGGCCGAGTTTTAGCTGAGCACAACCTGCCTTGTGGAACCCATGGACATGGCACCCAGGGCAAAAGAGAGATGGGGAGGAACCAAGGCACCAGGGGGGTGCTTCCTGTGCATGGCATCCCTGTACCTCTGCAGTAACTCCCTGGTTTTCCCTTTTTAAAATAATAATAATAATAATAATTTCATTTGCAGCTCAGCTCTGGCTCTTATATTTAAAAAGCACAAGGCGTGATTTGGGGATGCTGAAGCCCTCTGCTCCCGCACTTGGAAGGAAGGCTGAGCAGGGAGGGAGCGCTTGGGTTTAAATCAAGGGAGCATTACCCACACATTTTATATTCTCCTGAAATGCCAAAATGCTGCACTCCCTGCTGCTCTGCTTCCCTCATCTCTGGCCACTGGGGCCACACCAGCATTTTGTGTGCAGAGCCCAGGGGGCAGCCAGAACCCCCTCCCAATTTCAGCAGGGATGGAGCTTCACTCCATGGGGATCCCCATCCTAGGCTTGGATGCATCTCCCCCCGCCCCGAATAGCTGGGGGTCTGTTCTGCCTCCCCGAATAACCTGAATCCCTCGAGGAGAGGAAGGCTTCTTGTCAAGAAGTCACAGCACTTTTCCCCCAAAACAGGCCCGGTGCCTGCGGTCCCGGCAATCTGTCTCATCTTGCTGAAACCGCGGGTGCCAAGCCCTGATCGATGTCGCGGAGCAGACAGCAGCCAAAAGGCAAATTTAAAAGCGAGAACTTCAAAGGGACGCTCGGCTGTACGTCTTCAAAAGGAGATGTGCGGGGGAAAAGAGAATTAAATCCTGACAAAGGCACCCTGGCAGAAAGGAAATGCTTCCATGCTTTCTCCGTTTGGAAAAAAAAACAACACAACACCCCCAAAAAACAGTGCTTATAGTGGAGCTTGTGCTGCCCTCAGCATTTTCCCATCAGACGGATGTGCAGGGTCTGATCACAGCTGGTGGTCGGCTGCCCCAGCACCCCTCAGCACAGCCGAAACCTCACCAGAACCTTTAATGGAACCTGACGGGAGTGTTAGTCACGATCAAGAAATGGGTCTTGGGAAACAGAAGTCAGAAGTGTTAGGAGTTTTATATTTTCCAATTTAACTAAAAGGGAAATAAAAAGGACTTTCTGTATTGGGGTGGCCCAAAGGTTTCCAGCAGGCTTCATGCTGCAAGGATGCCTTCAAAAACAGGCTCATAAATCAGGTGTAAAGAGGATGAAAGCAATGCAGCACCCACACCGTGGCTCCACCACGCCAATCGCCTTTAATCGTCCCCGTCTTTATGAACCTGCGTTTGGTGTGTGCCAGAGGAACAGGCACCCAACCAGGGAGAGCTTCTCCGAGCATCGAGCTGGAGCTGGGACTCCTTTTAATTATAATTGGGTTATTTACGATAGCTTTAGTACAATCGGGATAGTGTAACAGGACTAATTAGAGTGGGGCTAATAGTAAGAGGGTTCAGGCCACAGCAGCCCCATACGTTATGAAATCTGCACCCAACTTCTTCAAAGGTTTCCTTGGATTTTCCTCCCACTCAAAGGTAATCCAACATCTAAAAGCTGCTGCAAAGCTCTCACTGCCTTTTCCCGAGCATCCAGGCTCGCAGCGTGCCGACCATATGTCTGCCTCTGCCTGCGAGCAGATTGCACCAAATATTTTCCTTTTTCATCGTGGTTGAGCAAACAAACACCATCTGCGGGGCTCGCCGAGGGAAATCCTGGCCCCCGCCGTGCCGACGGGATGCCAGCCCTGCGCGTCCACGTGGCTCCGCACTGCTGCCATCGATGCCCGCCCTGGATGAGATCCCTTCTCTGCCCCCCGCCTCTGATGGGTGAGGACCTCGCCTTTTCTGAACAGACCCAAAATTTGGATTATATTACAGAAACACTGGCTCCCTTCAAAGAAGGCTGACTCTCATTGAGCCAGGCTGTGGGACTTTATTTTTGTTTGCTTCATCCACAGCTATTTCTTGATTTCTTGGATGCACCCATGCTGCCAGGGGCTTTGGGCAAGTTTTAGCCATGCTCACATCCTTGGCCGAGGTCTGATGGCAGTTTTTGGTCCTGCTTGAGGACAGGGGACAGGGTGGGTGGCTGATGGCAGGAGGCAGTGTATTCCCTGTTCAAACCTTTATGCCTATGGAAGTAAAACTCCCAAGGGCATTTTTTTTCTCTCTTACTTTGCTTTCTGTAGGAAACCCCTCTTTCCCCACCCCGCAGAGGGTGAGGAGAGGAAAAACCAGGAGGGTAATCTCAATTTCACAAGATCCCTTGCAGTTTTGACTGAGCCAGGGATTCACAGAGAGCTCCTGCTGCGTGATGGGCCCGCTGGATGTGGGTGCGAATTATCTGTCACCTCGGTGACTTTGTCACTCGCCCTTCTGTGGCACCAGCTCCACAGCACATGCTCTGACCAGATCTTTTGTACAAGCAGCCTTCGGATTTAGCAATTCACATGGCAAAAGCAGAACCGATGAACCACAGGCTGCTGCTGCCTTTAATTAAAAATGCCATGTCTAACACCAGCAGATGTTCCTGCTGTTGAGCCTCGACTAATAATTTAACGCCATGTAATGCAATGCTGACTGTGCTGCTTAGTCTGAATGCCTAATAGACTTTTTTTTTTTTTTTTCTTTTTCATTTTTTTACAATTGCTATTTCCTTTTGGGGATCAAATCCATCAATATTCAACAGAGCTCAGCCCACTGAAGGCTTTGGTTCAGACATCTGGGGAAACAGCAAGCATGAGGCTGCTCCTCCTGCACTGCTCTTTCAGTTTTCTGCTGGAGCAGACCTGTCCCGGTGGCAGGATGTGAGATGCAGGAACAGCCACACGCCTCATCGATGTGTGATGAATCGCATAGTGGTGGTCCATTTATTGAAAAGCAGCTGGGCAACCTTGCTAATGAATGGGATATCAGGTAGCGGTGTATTTGCACAGAAGGGTCTTTCCCAGATGGGCCATGCATGATATGACACAGTAGGATTTTACCTGTGCCATCCTTCAGCACCAGTTTTGCTCTGAAACCCTGCGTTGTTGGAAAACCACATTATCAGCTTAGCATGGCCAGGATCATCACCGTCTTGGTGGGGTGCAGCATGGCCGATTCACATATGTACCCCATGACACTGCCACACTACATCGTACCACTGCTGAAACCACTCTACTGGCTTGCTGTCACACTATGAATTTATTTTAAAATGTGGGGGCCTGGGATCATTTTCCTAATACTACATAAACCAAATTTGGTGATATATTTCTCACTCCTCCTGTTCTCTGCATTTTTTTTTTTTCTCCTGACTGTCCAATTGCTTGCAGTAATTCATTTCAGGGGAAGATGTTTCTTAGATTTCCAAGAGCATCCAATCCTTAACCTTTATAAAATTAGGGCAAATGAATCACTTGTGGCTTTTACATCTTTCTTGAACACAAGTATTTGTTTGAGGCTGGCTGCCCAGGGCAGTACTTTGCCTTAGTTCAACTTAGTTGTAAATGTTTGTAAATGCTCACATAATGTCTCAGCACAATGGAGACCATGCTCACACGAGCAGATTTATCGAGAGGGACAGTAAACATATTTCAGCCAGGGGAAAGGCAGTCGAGGTGCTTATCTGTTTTATTGTCCCATACAGTATATATTGACACCTCATATTTTTTGAACATAAATGCCAGGTTGACTCAAGAGCTCTATGGATCATGTGTTTTTTGTAACTTGTGCTCAAACACCTCAAGCTGCATTAAAGTTGCACCTGAGCAGCAGGTCCTTTTCCATCTCCTGGCATGACACACTTGGAGATGTCAGGAGATGCCAGGCACTCATTTTTTGGAGTGCAGGGCAAATTCATGGGAGCTGAGCAAGAGGAGAGAGTATATGAACGTTAGAAACCATTAGCTTATTTTGTGAGTTTATCCTGGTTTCAGAAGGTTGATGGAGCAGGTCCCTGTCCCAGCTGTGTGCCTTGACATCGTCCCTCTCCTGTATCCAGACATTTTGGTGTGTGAGCGTATGATGACACCACCAGGAGCAAGGGACATGCTGGTCCCCACCATCATCCTGATGGTGTTTCAGCCTCTCACACCTCAGCGTGCTCCGGATAACCATCCTGAACCTAAGAGACTTCAGGTTTCTGCATCCTGCATGGCTCTGATCTCCTCGTGCCTATGGCTGATGTTCTCCTTGTACCTGTGGCTAATATCAGACCAATATTAAACTTTCCATAAATGGCCAAAATAGCACCCAAATTTTAGCTGGTGACATCGTACCAACATCTGTTTTCTGCTGCTCTTGCCAGCCAGATTTGCCTGCTCCACGTCACTTTTGTGATGAAGTTCCCTCAAAGAATAACTCGCTTGCTTTAATCGTGTTTGCACTGAGATTTATGGTGTGATGCTTGCTCACTGGTGGAGCTTCTCAATGCGAAATGTCAGTAAAGCCTGTTATAAATTGCTTCTGGCATTTCTACTCTATCTTTTATTTTGCCGGGAGTATTTCTACCTGAAAGTGATAAATTCTTGCTATAGCTTCTTTATGTGCTTCAGTAATTACACCGTGCAGGGGAGGCAGGGGAGGCTTCCACAGAGGCATCCTGATGAAAATAGCAGCCCACCAAAAGCAGGAGGTTGGGCTGAGCTGTGAGGCGTTACCGGGCACACAGGCCAAGAAACATAAAAACAAAACAAAACAAAACAAAACAAACAAACAAACAAAAAAACATGTAACAGCGGTGAAACGTTCCCACCTAGCTCTGATTGAGGGGCAGGAGAAAGGTAAGAAACAGATATTGGCCATCATGATGGATATGCTTGGGTTATATGATGGGCATGGGCCTGAGCCTCCGCTGCACCCATTTTGGGGAGTTTTGGGGGTACTGGAAATATTTCAGGGGTTTTGGGGCACTGTGATGCCCCTGCTTGAGGGTTTCTGGTGATTTTTGGATGGGAGGTATTTCTGATATGTAAGATATGCTTGTTATAGATAGGGTGGTGTTGGAGAGGGGCTGCTGGTGAGGCCACACCTTGAGGACTGTGTTCAGTTTTGGGCCCCTCACTACAAGATGGACATCGAGGCCCTGGAGCGTGTCCAGAACAGGGCTACGAAGCTGGTGAGGGGCCTGGGACACAAGTCCTGTGAGGAGCGGCTGAGGGAGCTGGGGGTGTTTGTTCTGGAGGAGGCTCAGAGGAGACCTCATTGCTCTGCAACTCCCTGAAAGGGAGGTGTGGGGAGCTGGGGGTCTGCCTCTTCTCGCAGGTAACTAGTGATAGGACTAGAGGGAATGGCCTCAAGTTGTGCCAGGGGAGGTTCAGGTTGGAAATGAGGAGACATTTCTTCTCAGAAAAAGCAGTCAGGCACTGGGACGGGTTGACCAGGGAGGTGGTGGTGTCACCGTCCCTGGAGGTGTTCAAGGAGAGGCTGGACGTGGTGCTTAGGGACATGGTGATACTGGTATTAGGGGTATGGTTGGACCAGACGATCTTGGAGCTCTTTTCCAACCTTAATGATTCTATGACACAGTAAAAACAAGACGCTTTAACCGCTGACGCCCTGACCGAGGGGCGGCCCGCCCGCCATTTCGCTCAGCCTCCCCGCCCCCGGCTCAGGGCGGGCTCGGGGGGTGCCGCATGCGCGATGGCGGCGGGCGGGCAATTCGGAGCGGCGATGGCGGCAGGGCTCCGTGAGGCGCTGCGCGGCCGCTCCGGCAACAGGCTGGACCCGGGCAGGCAGCCCGGCCCCATGGCGCCTCCAGGGCACCCCTGGGCGTTCACCCGAGCCGCTTTGGGGCGGCTGGAGAGGGCACTGAGCTGCTCCCGCTGGTAACGGGCGCTTCATCCCTTCTGTTACCGAGCCTTCCCCCCCCCCCCACCCCCCCCTTTCCTCCCGCGTTAAAACTAATGGCGTTTTCTTTCCTCGGCCATCAGCGCAGGTATCCTGAGGGAGCCCGTGTCCCTGGGGCGGTGCGAGCACGTCTTTTGCCTGTGAGTAGCGGGGGGCTTCGGGGGACACGGCCCCACGGGCTGGGCAGGGGGCTGCTGCCCTCCGCCGCTATGGGGCGGCTGTGGCGCTTGTGGGGTCTGGGGTCAGGCTTTTTGGGGTGCTGGGTGAGGGGTTTGGGGCGTTTGCCTGCTGCTAAGGGCGTCATCAGGCAGTATTGGTCATAGTGAGGTGAGGGTGCACGACAGCTTGAGGTTCTCTGCATCTTCAGCTCCTTACACAGCCTAAATAGCAGCTTGGATAGACAACTGCTTTGCTCCTCCAGGCCTGTCAGTGTAACTTTTCCCACATTCATGTTTCCTGACATCCTGCCAACCAGCTCAGAGGAGGCAGACATCACATAGCCTGTGCTGGGACATCTCCCTGCATTCCCTGTACAGGCGGAGAGGTGAATGGCTCCTGCCCAGAGCAGCTGAACCTTACGGCTCTCCCGTATCTCACTGCTCTTTGTGGTATACAAAAGCAAACACAGGTACTTAAAAGGTCCGTCATAAACCTTAAACAGTTTTGCTGCACTGCACGGATGTGAACTCTGTTAAAATACTATACCTGTTCCGGAGGAGATGATGGACGCTTTCTAATCTCTGCTTCTAAGCCAGTCTAGAGGCTCAGCCTTGCCCATTGTTAATACTACAGTCACCCTGCCAATAAATGTGGAGGAAAACTCACTCTCTTGCCATACTGGCTGTGTATTTACTCCCTGCTTCAGCTGCATCTTTCTCATGGGGACTTAAGGTGTTATAGGCCTGATGACTGAAATAGTAGCAAAAGATACTTTCTTGCTTTTTAAGGAGAAAGTGATTAAAGAGCAGATGCCCTCAGCATCTCCTCCCCCAGGTAAGCGTTAAGCAGTATGGATCCCAAGGATGCTTGATCCCAAGTATGGATCAAGCAGCTCATTGCCATCCAGACGTGTGGGTTCTTGCCCAGCTTAGGCCGCTAATTGCTGCAGAAGGTTCTGTTTTCTGAAGCAGTTCTTTGCTCCTTTCATTTGCACTCCTGCCCCCTTGGTGAGATAATCCCAGAAGCTTGTACAAGCTATAAATAAGTTCATATCTATCTTGTGAAATGTTTCCTTTTATGAGGGGTAATGTGAATTTCTGAAGAGTAGCATAACAGTGGTTTAATAAATGTAATTATGTAATTGTTGGGCATCCGGGGCCTGGTGATTTTATTTGGATAATCCTAATGTATTCCAGAGGATAGATTTCAAACACTCACTCTTTTAAGTTTTTTTTTCTTTTTTTTCTTGGCTTTAGAAGAACTTTCAAGACACCAGAAGATGATGCATGATGCACTTTGCATTGCTGAGGCTGGAAAGAGTAGCCAGTAGGATCCTTAAGTGTTCCCCGGCAGTTATTTTGTGCTCTAGAGAGAGTTTATTTGCCGTGACCCACGTTGTTATTCCTGATCCTTTCTCTTTCATTTATCCAGCTTTTTACTCATCAATTTAATGTCCGTCTTGACTTGTAGATTTTTAAATAGGCCTAAGGAAATTTAGGTTAATTTGTTTACAAAGAAACCTGGTAAGACGTAGGACAGACCTGCAGTATTTGGACATGAACTGCTTTTGATCCATGGCTAAAGAAGCACATTCCTTAATACAATATGTGGGAAGGAGTGGGGTGAATGGCAAGAGCTGACTTCTGGTGTGTTAAGTGAAACATGTAAAACTAACAAGATGTGATAATTAGGTAGCACCTAATGTAACTGGTTCTCTCTCAGCATGCGTTTTATTATGGGCAGGGATATTTATTAAGATCCGTTCCTGCAGTTTTGTCTAAGTAACTCTGCAGTGTTAGTTACGGCTAATAGGTAATGAGTGTAAAAAGCCAACAGCTAGAATAATTAGCAAATGTCATCACATAGAAGTTATTCTCTGTTTCTTTTGCACTACCTTTACGGACTTGGGAGACCTGAGGCCAGCGTTCCTAGAGAACAAGACCTGGTCGGTTCTTGTCTTTGCTTGAAGTGATCTGTCCGTGTCACGTTGAAAATGTCAGAGCCAGGAGCTGTGCATCAGCCTCCCTGATCGCAGCAGTGTCCCCGTCCCGAGGTCCTTTGTGCTCTTGGAGCAGGCTGATCGCAGTGCAAAGCACAAACACCTAGCAGCAATTTTTACGTGGCAAATTTTACATCCTTCTGGGAATTAACTGAAAACATGATACTTGTGTTTGAGGGAGAGATGCCAGTGCAGAGAATAGTTCTGAAAGAATTTTCTGAATATATTTGGTGGTAGTTATACTTCTGATGCTGTTAACTGATAATGATACCAGTTTTGGGGTGTATGACTGTCAGCTTTGAACCTCACTGCTTTTACAGTCTACGTGCATTGACTTTGATCTTCCTGTTCAGATCACAGTGCCGTGGTATTACTTGCATTCTGTTGCTCCAAATGTTTAATATAATCTGCTTAATTTTGTACCTCTGGCTAGAATTGTGCATGCTACGTGGTGGTAAGTTAATAGACACTTTTCTGAAATTAATTCAGTCTTGGCTATGTGAAACTGTAACACATGTTTACTAGAATAAATAGGAACTGAGAAGAAAAAATGTCTTTTGGATGATGCAGCTCAGGTAGCAAATCATAAGGTCGTCTCACTGGCCTAATCAAATGAAGAAAAGATTTTAAGCTGATGTGAAGAAAGTGGCATTAGTAAGAAGCTACAAGCGTTTAAATGACCTGAACTGAATAAACGTGTTTCTCCCCCATGACCCACTTTGATCATCTCCTGACATAAATGCTTTGAAAGACAAGTGATGGAAACACCTGCAGATCCCTGGGGGGCTTCTCAGGGAAAAATGTTCAGACAGGTGAAACTTCGCAATATCAAGAAAATTTTAAGCAGGCAAAAGTGGAAGAGAACTTAGCGTGAGCAGGCTTTCTGTCACTTCTTTTAAAAATAGCAGGCTGTAGAAGAATAGCCATGCCTCTTGCTGAGCTGTAGAAAGTGGCACTTTAACAATTATGCTCAAACAGTTGTCTAGAGAGAAACAGCAATGGAGCTTCAGCATACCTGGGAAATTTGGATCAGACTGCAACTGTAGGTGTCGTACAATAACCACGGCAGCATTCTGACAAGGCTCTGGACTTAGCTGGCTTAATTATGACTTGTCATTTGCTTTGATGAATGTCGTCTCCTGCATTTGTGACTAACTCGTATGGGCTTTACAATAGTAGTTTGTCAACGTTAAGCTAAGGGATTCTCTCAGTGCTTGGCTGTGGGAAGGTTAATTGCAAGCACTGTAGATACTTTACACCAAATAATGGATTTTTACTTTTGACTTTCAGATCTTGTGTGGGCGACTGTGTCGGCACAGAATGCCCGGTGTGCCACATGCCAGCCTGGGTGCAAGATGCGCAGATAAACCGGCAGCTAGATAACATGATCCAGCTTTGCAGCAAACTGCGGCATCTGTTGGGCACAGACACCTCGGGTAAGAGCAAATCTGGGTCTCTGACAGCCGCTGAATCCTGGCTGCTCTGTTTCTTTCCATGTGCTTGGTAGAGAATGAGCAGTGCAGCCCTGCTTAAGATTCTGAAAGTCTGTTCCAAACCATGTTTGGAAAACTTGATGTGAAGAGAACTGTCTGTATGGATTGCTTGTTCTTCAAATCTATTTTACTAAGAAATCTGCATGAGCAAGTTATCCATAATTCATTAGAATCTGTCTTTCAAAATTAGATGAAAGTAGGATATATTCCCAAGTCATGTGGCAGTTAGTTGCACACACCAGGGTCTCAAGTTGTCATATCCTGTGCTCCTAAGGGAACGCAAATGTGTGAGTCCCCAGTGTACACTTCTTTGGGGGGCCCTCTTAAAGGATTAAGGCATACATTATCACACTTCTCACCTGTTTGTGCACCAGGACGTGTGTGGTGTCGCAGGAATTTTCAGCTTTGGGTTTTTGCACATGGAAAGCCTCTCCTTGCCCCCTGCCTAAAGAGAAAAGGAGGCAAGTCTTAATTTGTTTATTTTATTCTGGACCCAAACAGTCAGCTAGTCTGCTACGATGGTGTTTTGTCCTTGCTGACGGTGCTAGAAGATTGCAGAGATTGTGTTCCGGGAATTCATCTCTATCAAATTTCAGGCTGATTGTGAAAGTAGGGAAAAAAAAAGTGAAACGAGCGTAGGTGAATGTGTCTCTTCTGTAAGCCCAGAGAGGAGCATTTTATGTAATACCAAGTTTTAGAAAACATCCATTTAGCTGTCAGATGCAGAAAAAGTAATTCTTTCTTCATTGTTGCTTCCTAATGTGTTTGTCTAAATAAAGGATTCTTTTTCTAAGTCTAATCCCATCAGCACCTTCGTGTTCAATAACGATGTAGCTCATTATTGACATCAGAATAGATTGAAGTGATGAGACAGGAAGCCTACGTCCAACTGCATAGGAATACATTTTATAGAGATATAAAATCTTCCGGAGCATAGAAAACTGTAGATGATAGCTTAAATGTGATTTCAGGGAAACATTTGAAGTGGTGAAGGCTTGTTGAAAATCTAGCTGCAGGAGAATCTCTGAGAAGAGCTACTTGTAATGCTAAAATGCAGCATTTAACATACAGCCTGTTACGATTATTGATACTGTTTAGACATTTTGCAGAACTTATGGCTGGAGTAACTCTTACAAATTGGCCTGAAATTTCACTGCGCTAGAAGTTAAATAATGCATTGTCCCATAGCTCTTCGAAAATAAGCTGTGTGGTGTGGCTAAAGCACAGAACAAGATGAGGTCCTTTTATCGTTCCTTAAAACGATATCACGATTTTTATTGTGACTTAAAGGCTGGCTCAGAATGGAAGCTTACAACCATTTTATTTGGAACTAAAATTAGGAGCTCATGTGGGAGCTTGCTTTCTATCGCACTTCGTCTTTGCCCTGTATTAACATCAGTGGTCTTCTGGCTGTTTTGTAATGAGGGTAAGGGGAAAAATCTCCCAACTTCATTGCTGTGAATGGTTCAGACACAGGTAAATGAGCACAGCTCTAACAACAATCAGTTGTCTCATACTGTGGCAAATCACAGGATGCTGTAGCTTCAGGTTTCTGAGAGCAAATCCTTTAGGATGTTTTGTCACTCATATCTCTGGCAAATCTGTCACTTCCCATAGACGTATGTCTTGAACTTAATATATACAAAGTGAAATATGTTTGAGTTTGGAGAATCGGGGCTTTTCTTGTTCAGAAGTTGCTTTCATGTTCTTACAGCACTACTTTTGCTATGTTCCCATCAACGACGTTTTCTTCTCTCCTTCTGTTAGAAGGTCAGAAATTGTATTATCTTCCAGTCAAAGAGGCACACTTAAAAAAAAAAAAAAAAAGAATCCTTCTATGGAGGAAAGGAAATGAAGCAGTTGAAATGGGAATCTCTTCATACATTTGTTTTTTCTGTTTTGTGTATTTGTTTTATGTGTCTAGTTTTGAGACAATTGCGGCTTTTCTAGAGGCATGTGTCTGAGAATGTTGTTGACATTGAAGTATCTGATGAAAATGAGTCACACTAACCGTTTTTTTTTAATCCACGAAGACAGATCTTGGAGCCCAGTAAGATCCACGTGTTGTCTTTAGAAACTCACAGAACTGCTATGGCTGAAAGAGATAGATTTAAGCTCACATGTGGAACGCTTCAAGTGTAAAAATCCATGTACCCAGCTGGTTCCATGGTGCACGTGAAGAGGGATCTCACCTGGTGCTCTGCTGGGATATGGATAGCTTTTTTGTTTGTTCTAAAAGGCAGCAGCAAATAATTCAGGACAGTTTGCACAAAGCAGCTCATGCTTCCCTTTTAAAAGGAAGCACAACAGATGACACTACAGAATACTGTTGGGGGATCACTGGAGGGGAATTGGCAAACAGGAGGGACCTGGAATTGGCTAGAAAATAAATGCAAACTATAAATAGCAAATGCTGAGTCTGAAAATGAATTAATTCATTACAGATGTTAGACCCATAGCATGTAGCAAAGTAAGAAGAGCAGCCTGCCCTTCTCACTGTCCACCTTCAAACCTTTACAAGGATGGTGGGAATCTGGCTGTTTAATAGATGGGATATCTGTACCCCAGTCTTCAGCTCTAATGTTGCCAAGTCCAAGACATCTTGAGAATTGTGGCTGATGGGATAACAGCTCCATAGGTGCCAATTCAGCAAAAGCCACTAAGATTTTTGGAGGCAGGCTAGCTTAATAAATAATTAAAATCCCCACAACCAAAGAAACAAACCAACCAACCAAAAAAAAAAACAAAAACAAAAACAAACAAAAAAAAAAACCAAACAAAAAAAAACAAAGCAAAACAAAAACCACCAAAAGGCAGACCCCTTGAAAAGAAGGGGCCTTTTTTCCCAGGGACTTGTGCAGGTGGACTTACAGGTGAGAAAACAGAAGTCAGGACCGGACAGTCTGCTGTTGCTTAGGATTATTATTATTATTAATTTTTTTCTTAGCTGAGCTAGAGTAACACACTAACAAAGCTTTGGTGTTGATAAACAACACAAAGGACAGGCAAGAGAAAAGAGATTGCTTCTTCTCTGTCTAGCCCTGGATGTTTGAATCATTGAGAGATGCAAGGACCAAGGCTGAGAAACTTATGTGGACCAAGGTCTGTGGCAAGGCATTTGTGTTGGCTCTACTTTGTGCCTTTATTATGGAACAAGCATTCATTCCACACAATTGAAACCCACTAGCTTTGGAAACCATTGTTAAGGTCGTTATTTTTTTATTAGCAAGGTCAGCATTTCAGTCTAAGCAGTGTTCTCTTCCTCTAGACAGAGGAGGGAAAGCTCAAACCAGACTGGGAGAAGTGCCATTGTGAATGTTGATGGAGCAGTTTAGGACATTATCACCATTTTTGATGAGATGTGTTTGAATCTTCCTGTTTCATTTCAGTGCTGGACAAATACAAACAAATTTGTGTTACTTTATGTTGAAACAGCCTTGGACATGCAAGCAATTAGCTACAGCATGCCAAGCATACCAGCTCATATTAGGCTGGTAAATCTGCACGGGCATGCCTCGCTGTCCACAGTTTCATTCAACTTACATTCAGTTCTTAATTGCTGGTTTTAATAGAGAAAATCTATTTTTTGTCGTCGTATTTTTTTTTTAAAGCTCAGTTTTTCTAAAGAAGTTTCCTACCTTACATGAAAAATACCCCAATGGAATGCGTGTTGAAAGGAACCTTGCTGGCAACAACATGTAGTTGGTCGTGGCAACATCACATGGAGAAGTAATCTTTTAATTCATGGTTTATTTATCCAAGAATAAGTTCCAAATTTGAAGGTTTGTGATTTTTTTTTTGTGATTTGTTTTGATTTTTTTTTTTTTTTTTTTGTTTCAGCAAAGTATCAAGAATGCTTTATTTTATAGAACTAAGAACATGTTTGATTAAAACCTCCAACGTGTGGAAGTACTCTGTGGCTTATCACTTACACATTTTGCAGATGTCTCCAAACTTTCTAGCAGGGAGATGATAGCATCTTTCTCCTGAGAGCATGGTTATTTTTGTAACAGCTGATGATCAGTATTAATAATATAAGTATTATTCCACTTCTAACCTTCTGCAGGGTAGAAGTGTCCCCGTTTCCTTTGGGAGGAGGAAAAAGCATTAACCTTTGGATTATTTCACTCTCTTGTCTACCTTCCTGCAGAATTTGGAAGGCTTCCCCCCTCTCCCCCCACTATTTCTGATTCCCTTTTCAAGTGAAACTTATTACTTGCATTTCCTCTGCAATATAAAATTACAGTAATTATGGTGGGTAATTAGTAAGAACTTGTTGAATCATGGACATAGTATCTAGCATACTAGAGGTGAAGGTGGTTCATTGACAGAGATGCTCTTGAAAACGAGTTTCTAAATACTTCAGATGTTTGGGTGGTATTCTTTAGAAAGAAATTGCCGTAAATTATCCCAACAACCACTTGTAGGTGATTTTACTTTATTCTTTGTAATGTAATCTGCTTCACTCCAACAGCCGCAAAGCGTGATATTTTTCTTTCCCCCCATCTTCTTCTCATACAGAGCCAGAACTTTGCAGGTGTTGGTCAAATCTTCTTAAGCTTGTGTTGATGCTTGTGGACAGGAGGAGAAATTAACTTTTGATTAGCCTTTATAGTATCACAGTTGAGTTTCTCATTTCCTGACGTGGAGGAGAGGACGCTGAACTCCTGTTGTAGGGGACTGCATTGCATTTCATGTATGCTATGACATTTTTCATAATAGCTAAAGCTGAGTTTTTTGAAAAGCTGGAATTTCTCCCTTCCCCCCCGTTTTGAATACTTAACTTGCAAAATAATCATTCTTCAGTGAAGGCACTAATGTTGCACAGATGGTACCAAAGCACTTCCCTTTGATTTTTAATAAGGGACTAGTTTGTCAAAGAGATTTCTCAACTTCTGTTCTGAAACCCATAATAGAGAATAATTTGAAAGGCACACAATGTGCATCATTATATTCCTTTGATGCAGATTAATGATAGCTAAACCACATTTTCTAATTGCTTCTTTTTTCCTGCCCTAGTCTGTTATTGCACTACAGCAAAACTTGGAAATGTAGTTCTCCAGTTGCAAGGCACCGCATATCTCCTATTTTTTGTCTACTCTCAGCCCTTTTAATACTCGAGAAATTGAATTCTATTAACTGTTAGCATTAAGAAACTTGTGTTTGTTGTGTGCAAAGAAGCCCAATTTAGAAAAGGATTTAGCTAATATTGTGTATATGGATGTTATGGTTAATGTGTAGGCATTGGTAAGTAAATAAATTGCATTTATTTTAGGCTGGTTCCGATACTGCTGTCATGGATAGTCTTTACACTAGTGCAAATGCTTAAAATAGAGAATTAGTAAGTCATGCTCCACTGATTTACCTTGTCTCAATGAATCTCTAAAAATAAATTTGTGGGGAAACTTGTTACGTACTAATAAGCCAATTAAATCTTAATCATCCATAGTCACTTTTTCATCCCTGTTGAGATGCAGGCTCCATTGATTGGCTACCAACTTGGAGACAGGAAAGAATTCCTTTGGATCAATTTTTCTATGAGCAATTTTCTCTGAAGGTAGTTGAACTGAGCGCACTTAGCTACCAGATAATGCCCTCTTTATATAAACGAACATTTACATATTAAACTGTAACAGCTTCCTTTCAGTTTCTCAGCACTGCCTTTTCCCTCTCCCAGCTCTGAGTCCCTTGAAGGATTGGATTTTCAGGAAGGGCATATCTGCCATTTGTCCTTATTACCTTTACTTGCACCTTTTGGAGACATCAAACACCCTGGCAGAAGTAGCAGGAGCTTTCCTGGGTTTGCACAGCCAGCCTCTGGATGTGTGCAGGGAGATCTTTGCCGTCTGGATGGCCTTTTAGGCATGTTCCCTGAGTGTCTCCCCTGTTCTTTTACAAGGCAGGTAGTTGCATGTGAGGAAGAATAATCCCAGGAAAGCATTTATTTGGTATTTTGGTATTTTCAGCAGGTTTTTAGTAACCTGGCTGGTAAGTCCCTGCTGAGCAACCAGTAATGAGCAGATCCGTTTAAGAACCCTCGTGGCTGATTTTTCACAAGCTTTCTGGCTGCCAGAAGTGGCATATACAGAGCTTCCAGTGTAAATACTTAATTGTGTTATGCTGCTTTAGATCCTACATCTGAAGGACAGTGCCTTTGATTGCATTTGTCTCTTGACTTTCAAGTCTTGGTGTGCTCTACACATCAAAAAGAATTCTGGCCATCACAAAATTGTTGGACAAATTACTTTTGCAGGCTGATTTCATTCTTGCTCCTTACTTGGAGATGACTGATAGTCCTAGCGAGGTAAATATTTTAGAAAGGAATCACTGGTTGTGTAAACAGAGCAGGCAAGACAAGTAAATAGTAACTGTCTTATATTTTGCATCTGTTTGCAATCAAGCTCTTTTTTTTCCTGATGTTATTGTCAGAATGAAATTGGATATGATATCTTCCTGAATGCTAGCAAGTTACGAGATTTAAGCCTCAATTTCAGTCCTTTCATTCTGCTTGCACCAAGCCCAGCCCTAAAGGAAGAGCAAATAGCTGCAGTTCTGTACCTGGATATTATCTTGCCTGTACGGTGTAGTTTTTGTTAAATAACTAAATGATTGATTAGCTTGCCTCAAGCTGTATTCTTAAAGACATTTTTGGTCTGATGCTGTGCATATCCCTCTAGCTAAATCTCCTCATGCCTTGGAACCTATTTTAATTCAAGGGGTAAGTAGGTTAGTTTAAATCTAAAACGAGGAAACGTTTAACCTTGAAATGTGCCTTTCAAAGACTAATGTGAGTGTGCTGTGCCCTGTCTTGGGGTCCTGGCACAGGAGAGACCTGGAGCTCCAGGAGCAAGCCCAGCAAAGGGCTGCTGAAATGATGTAGGGACTGGAGCACCCCTCCTGGAAGAGAGGCTGAAGGAGCTGAGGCTGTTCAGCCTGGAGAAAAGAAGGCTCAGGGACAATCTCCTCCATGTGTGAAGGTGATTTTGTGATTCTGCGGCCATCGAGGGGACATCTGTAGCCCCTGGTCTCAGCTGCTGTTTCATGTACAGGGTGTTCCTCTGTCATCTTGGCTATTGATTTGCAATATGCTATGTGGTGTGACTTATGATATTGTTCCATTGTGTATTTTTAAAGTGTTTGAGATCATAAAAAAAAAAAAATTCCTTGGAGCTATTTACTACCAAGGAGTAAGGACTGGAACAAGAGGCCACAATTACTTGTAGGTGTTGTGTGTTCCTCTGACGCACCTGCTGTGCCTGTGGAATTAGCCAACCTTTGTCAGGAATGTCTAACATTCATATAAGCATTTTGGTTTTGATTGAGTATGGTTACACTTTGTGTTTTTCTTCAGATGAACTGTAATGTCTCTTTAGAAAACTGTTTCTGTGCTCTTGTATATGTGCAGAGGCTACTTTGTGAAACCTGCTGCCAAAGACCTGGTGAGGGAAGACTGGGTGAGGGAAGCAGTTTCTCTCCTCTGCACAACCTGGTCAGAAATCTCGTGTGCATATGCTGCCCTCTGAACCTGGAGAGCTGATGGAATTTCTCTGCCTGGATGCTTGCTTCCCAGCAGATAGCTTTAGCTGCACTGGGATCCCCAAACTCCAGTGGTGTGGGTTTTTTTTTTTCTTCTGTTGGCAGTGCCAGTTGTTTGCAAGCCATTGCATGTCTTCAGAAGAAATGAAGGCAATCATAGGTTCTATTCACTAACATGTCATCAGCTATTACGGTGGTTGTTGTTATTGTGATCTCTTTTTTTTCCTTTGAGGTGTTCTGCTGAAGAGTACTCTAAATTATTTTTCCTCTTCCCTTTTCCACTTAGATTCAACAGAGTGTATATCCACACCATCAGGCTCCGACTCTGGGAAAAAGAATAAGAAGGACCAGATAAAAATGTGGTTCAGCCCAAGAAGCAGGAAGATTCGATGCATCCTGAACCAGGGTCAGCCTAAGACTAAAAGTGATGGCCCTTGCCAAGACCCATCTTCAGCTTATCATTTCTTTCCTTCCCCTCCTCATGAAAAACCCAAGCCAACAAAAAAGCCAACGCAGAGGCAGAGTAAGAAGATGAAGAAAAAACGTCTAGCAGACATCAACAAAGTGTGGGGCTTAGGGAAACCTGGGCACAAAGGAGGAGTTGAGGAGAAGACTTCCAAGGAAAAGTGTGTGACCATTTGTAGCCAGCCAGTCATCCTGTGCACTCCAGAGCCTACTAGCCCCGAAGAGACGCTTCCACAGGAGCCTCTAAAGGAAGCTGACTCCAGCACAGATGTGGAGAAATTAGAAATGTCACCAGAGGTAAAATCCTCAGAGGAGAAAGATAACAGCTTGGATGCCTGTCCTGCACATGTCAGCAAAGAAAAACATTGTGCTGCGGAGGAATCACCATCGACAGGAAACGAAACTACTCCTTTGAAACGTGGAAGGGAGCAATCAAGCCTCCCAGTTTCATCTCAGACTAAAAGGCGCCGAAGAGCCGAGGGGAACACTAGTGGGAGTGCAGGCAGGCAGGCAGCTCACTTGGAGGAGTCACCTCAGGGCAGCCCCATCTCCCAAGCGACTGAACCCAACACACCTGTTCAGGTTTCCTCCTCTGTATCAAAGCTCGCTGGCACTGCGATGAAGACAAGAAGCTCTGAAGCAATGAATAGTTCTTTGTTTCCCAAGTCTCCCTCTACTCCTTCTACTTCCAAGACGTGTAATCAAGTAGGAACACCACACAGTCCTTCTGTGTTCAAGTCCCCTGGTGGTGCTAACGCAGTTGCCCGAAGAAATTACAAAGGAGAGACTTTGCTCCACGTTGCTTCCATCAAGGTAAGACTGTCATCTTGTATCTCAGCTGTAAAAGGGTCTAAAAAGATGGCGTTGTATTTAAAAATATCCTGAAAAACACTTCACTGCATCCTGGCTTTGTGGTGAAAGCTCACTTTGGGGTCTTTGTGTTTAGTGAGGAGCTTGCAACCTGTTTCTGTGGCTTCAGAAAGGAATGGTTATTGGAATGATCAAAGATGTCATACTGGACAATCTTGGAGTATCACGGAGTCAGTTCTGCTTTTGGGCTCTGGGAAGCGATAACCACTCAAATGTTTTGGCTTCCTGTGCTGCAAAGTTGTCTCTGACCTTTTGCAAGGAGTATTACTAGGAATTCCAGATCTCCCTGAGTGGTGTTGATTGGTTTGCCTTGACCTGGTAAGTCAGTCAGGGCAGGATTTGAATTACTGACATAAAGATGACTGTGCAACCTTCGGTAAGTATTTTGTAATCGTTGAGATCCCCATCTGATGGTAGTGGCAGCTCAGAAGGCTCAAAATACAGCACCATGGGATTTCCAAGCTAAGCCCTGTGCCCTCAGTATGCTGTCCTCACAAGGGAGAGGGAGCACGAGGAGAGCTGAGGTATTCTCAGGAGACTTTGCTTTTATGTAGGATCAATATTATTCAGTGACACCTGCTACTCACCTCGCTGTGAGTTACTCTCCTAGCCAAATTCTGCTGGGATAAAACACTGTGGGCTTTGCTCTTTGTGGGGGTTATCCTTCCCTCTTACTGCTTAGAAGCTACACACGTGGGGTAAGCTGAAAGCTTACAGTCAGACTCATCAAACGCATTAATATGGCAGCTCTTTTCTGTGAGGGCATCTCAAAGAATTTGTGTTCTGGCAATTTAAATGTACTTTGTGCTAAATCATAATATAGAAATAGTGTGTTGTTAATAAACTGCCTGTGCTGGTAGAATTGATTCACCTATAACCGTCCTGACATTTATACAGCACTTCTATTTGTCGAGACAAAGGCTGTTCTTGATAAATAACTGTGTCCTCTTTCAAAGGCACTCTAATAAGCCACTCCTGCCGCACATGAGACCTTTTTAAATGGAAGTGGCAGCTGGGCTGAGTTGAGTTCAAATCTCTTACTCAGTGCCATTAATACTGAATTAGGGGGGAGAAAATGAAACATTGTCCTCATAGGACTCAAGAGCTTTAAAGGATAGATCTTGCTACCTCTCTTCATAAGGCTTCTATATTCCTTTTTATTAAAGCACTGTTTACAAATTATTCTTCCATGACTTTCTGGGAATTTCTAAAGAATACCGTCACGACTGGTTCTAAAACCTGAGCTACCTTGACAAGTCTTCACACAGGTGTGGCGTCCAGCAGTATGCCCCATGCTTCTTTGGCACAAAAGTACTTCATCCCAGAAAGGAGAGCATCGCTGCTGCCTGCTGTGGGACTTGGAGTAGAGTGATATGCCAGGCTCTGCATTGCAGAGCATTTTGAAGATAAAGGAGTAAAAATTAGGCAGTTGGTGCTGTAGAGACAAAGAACAAACATGTTACAGCTGTCCAGGGCTAGTGTAGCTTCTCGGGGCTGGTGCAGGGCTACATCCTGCCTCAGTGGGCTGAAACGCTGAGCTCCAGCTGTGCTGTAGGCAGTGGGGTGGGCAGACACCTGAATTAATGCTATTTTAGTCCTGTGAGTGAATTCATTTTGGTTTCTTTTTTAATGTTTTCAATCATTGAGCAAGAGGGGAAGTAGTTTCTGTTCCTCACTGGCTCAGCTGTGTGAAACTCCTTTGTTTGTGCTGAGATGATGGTCTTTGGTAAAGGCATGGTCAACTAACTAGGGATTTGGGGTGATGCCAAAGTTACCACACGTGTTTAAATCTAGTTAAAATAAGGCAAGGAGAGCGGTCTTTTGGTTATGGTCTTAATTTCCTTGTATTTGTTTCTAGCTACTAAACTTCTGAAGCAACTGAGAAAGCTCTTTTGCTGTGTGAACCTCAGCTCCTTGTCTGTAGAAGGAGGTAGTATGGATGAGGAGACGTGAGGACTGGGGCTTTCCAGAAAATTACTGGTGATGGGTTTGCTAATTTTTACTTTGCAAAGCAGTGAACAAATAATAGTGGTTCATCACCACAAATCTGCTGGGAGCGTGTGCCAATTGCAAGAAAACCTCCTATTGCATGCAAGTATCTTCATTATAACCCGTGTGTTTCTAGATTGCGAGGTGCAGGAGCCTTGCTATTACACGTAACAAGTGCTGGGAGTGATGAATGTGTTCTCAAAGAAGCTGGTCTTGGAAATACTGGGTTTTATCCTGTATGTATATTCCCATTGTGCCTTTAAAAATAGCCCTGTCAGGTCTTTGGTTTCGGGAAGAACTATTTCTGTATTTCTCTTCCAGTTGTGTTACAGGTGAATTTTTCTCCTTGTTTCCACAGCCAGCAATATTTTTCCCTGTGTGTAGTGAGAAACAGTCTTAAAACAGCCACCCTGTCCCCAAAGAGAAACAGTCTTATTCTCTAGGACTTAATTAATTAGAAAAATAAATATCTGTACCATTTTGATTAGCTGTTAGGGTCTAATACTCTGAATGTAATGAAAGCTCATCATTTTTTTTCTTATTTAAAAGATAATTAACAAGGTTACGGGGCATTAAAATTAAGTGTACTGTGCTGCTTCAACCAATTCTGAGGGATTGTCCCCATTTACTACTCTTACCCTAGCGAGCAGCTCACTGAAATCAGAACGGTTCTCGAGAAGGATTGCAGCGTGGGTGAACTCCATGCAGTTACCCTAATAAATTGCAATAAACGCGTCTCTTCCCACAGCAGACAGCAGTCGTGTTCATCTTCCTCCGTGGTCATTAAAGGTAAAAACTTCCAATTAGTAAGGATGCAAAACATGACCTCCTGTGCTCCTAATATTCTCAACTAGTGGGAAGTTGTCCCCATCACCAGCCCTTCTCTGTAACAGTGTTTTTTCCCCAATAAAATAATGAGTTGTTTGCAGTGCCAGCTCTTACACATGTGACAATTAATTGCGGCACGGTATGATTTAGCTTGTTAGTACAGTGTCTTAAATTTAGTGCAGAAATCAATTTTTTTTGTACTTCAGTACAGCATTTCGGTTCTTGGTGGTGGCTGCCTTTCTTCTGCCCAGCCCGAGCAGGGTTGCTGGGGCTGGGCAGGGAGGGAGGAGGGCACCAGGGCGGCTGGGAGAAGGTTTTGACTTTTGTTTCCAGCCAGAAGGACCAGTTGTGGTTGCCTCCTGCTCTGGGAGCCCTTTAGATCTGGCAGCTCTGGCTGGGAGGGGTTTCAGGAGGCTTCACCTGTGGTTAGCCTGCACTGCTGGACTCTTCATATTCATTATACTTTGCGCTGCAATAACTATTAGGTAATTCCTTGCGAGCCTAGGAGGCTGCTCTTCCTTTTTATTGCTTTGTTACTAGCTGTGTAACAGCACATCAGAGCGTGAACGGAGGTGTTGTGAGCATCACCTGGCCACCACATCAGCTGGGATCCTTTTCCAGGTGTCGCTGCCCTGGCCAGCTGAGCAATCCCTTGCTTTTGGTACCAGCCACACACACATCTTGTGGGTTTGTAAAAGTGGTGACAGTGGGCTCCTCGCATTCTGCAACATACAAGCACGCAGAAGTTTTATTCCTTTACAGTGATTTATTGCAAGTTACCCCAAATTACCACCAGTAAACCAAGCCTGTATTTAGTTTAATTCCCTATACGCATGCTTAGCTATATTATTTCAAAGTGCTACTGGCACGGCTCTCACCAAACTGCTCCCAGGAGCGGGGCCAGCGACAGTGGGCTGAAGTTTGGTTCAGTGGTGAGCTGTGTCACGGGGTCTGGTGTCAGCCAGGCGTCCTCGCTGTCCAGGAAATCTTGTTTGGAGAGGTTCATGCAGGGAAAGCTCTTGGAGTGGTGCTCCACTTTGGGTAGACAGTTACTTTCATATTTTTAGGGACCTAAGGGGTATAGGACAGCAGCACCCTGTTGCTGACTTCCGTTTTTCCACCTGGACCAGCCAACAGATGTTGCTGGTTTGTATTTTCTTAGATCAGTTTTTGTCTTCCCAGTCTGATTTTTACTTTCCTCAGAAGTACTTCTGTTTTTTCAGCTGCTGATGATGATTAGTGCAGCTTTTTTGAGCTTATCAAGGGCGTTTCAGGATGTTTCAGGTTCTCAGGTACCCAGCTGCACTTGGAGGATGCCAGCTGCATGTCTCAAGGATGTTCCAGGCTCCCGGGCCAGCAGACATCTTCCCCTGTCAGTATCTTTCCTGTTACAACCAGATTGCCTTTACGGCTGCTCCCGTCATGGATAGAGAAATAATTTAGAAAAATGTGAGGTGAGAAGCTCCCTGTTTCCTGGAAACAGTCGGAGCATTCACAATTACTCGGTAATTCACTTTTTGTCCTCTTTAACCACTTAGAGTGAGCTGTAAATAACCTAGTTTTCCTCCTGCTGTGCCACATCCTAACAAGCAAATATATTTGGGTTTGAAAGGTGTTTTTTCTCATTTGTTTGACCTAAAGCTTGAAGTTTCTCATTTGCCTTTGCAAACAAAGGGAGAACCACTCGGTTGATGTGGTGCAGCTTTTTAGCTGTCTTCATCTAGTGCCCTAGTTCTTTGGGTCTCTTCTTTGAACTGGTAGAATATTTTCAGGAACTTAATTTAAAGGTGACTTTTGGGGAACAAAACCTGGTCCAAGCCAAGTTTCCTGGCCTTCTGCCATCAGCATCTATCTGCAGGAGCTGGATTCTCCCTGGGAGGGGTGTGCTTTTAAAGCTGTGTAAACACCTTTCTCTGTGCAAGTTAACGCCACGCTGTCTTCTAGACCTGCCAACAGATGGCCCCACTGCCTTTCCAGCTTCTGAGATTTTCAGAGCTCCCTTAAGCTGTAACAGAGGAAAAGCCAACCTGACGCATTTTTTTGTTGTCACTGTACATAAGGTTGGTTACGAGCTTCAAATGTCCTTTGCTTTACTGCTTCCAAGCAAATAATTCTACGTTCTGCAGTGGTCCCAGCCTCTTCAGAAGCTGGTTGTAATCCTTCATTGATAATGAGATTTAAAACTGAATGCTTCCCTGCGAATTGTTCCAGATAGCATTCTTCTACGTGGCGTTTGTCCTCTGGACAACTTTAGAAGAAGCAGCATCTCCAGTTGTTTCCACTCCTGCTATGGACTGCTGAGACGAGCTCTTAAGCTCCTCTTACTCTTACCTGGTGTAGTTAGGGCTCTGACTTGTCTTGCTGGGATAAATGAACTCACGGGACCATGGACAAAAGCCATTTCAATATTAGAGCATAATTTTAGGAAGCATTTTTCAATTGATAATCTCAAAGCAATAGCTGGGGGTTAGTGGAGTCTCTTCTGCTTTCCATCTAGGGGAGGAAAGAAGTCTGGTATATTGGTGTTTGCAGCTGGGACTTATTCCTACTGGCCGCTTATCCTCTCGCGTTTAAAATTGTGCAAAACATGGCCTGACTTCATACATGCAAGGAATTCTGCCGACTCTGATAGACCTGGTCAATGTGTCAGGTAGCCACTGCTACTTGTGGGATTGCTGTCAGGTGCCGGTGGCTCCTTGCAGGCAGGGCTCTAACACGAAGCAGATCTGCTAAGGATCTGCTTCTTGAAATTGCCTTCCTGGTTTTTAGCTAAATACTCACAATATAATATGCAACTGGAGCGCGTCTTAGGGTACAAAGGCATGTCCTCCCGGCATATGGCATAGATGCAAATTTAAAACTTAATTCCTGGCTATGTTTCTTTAATTTTGAGGCTCTGAACAATGTTCTTAACGTGCCACTTGTAATCCTGATGGGCTGCGCTGAGAGCTTCCTATCCCTGCTACCCCTCTGGTTGCGCGGTGCCGCTTGCGGAGAGCAGCTTCCATTTCCACCCGAGGCAATGACAGACTTCTCTTTTGTAACAGCAAAACGCCAGTCTCCTAATTTTGTCTTGGACCGTTCTGCAGATGCTGTACTGTTGTCCACGCCAGCGACGCTTCCTTTGATAAACCTCCAGTGATGCTTTACAAATCAACATTTACACTGCTGTTCTGAAAAGCTCTGATATGCCAGTGCCCACACAAATTATTAGCTATGCTTCCTGCTCTAAAGGAGTACTGTTGAAATGTCAAACCCTTGCCGAACGTGTTTGCAAACTTAACTTTAAATGATAAGCTCAGATCTCGCTTATTATAGATAATTGTATCTTCTCTCTGTAGGAGAAGATCTGATGCTGATCACTGTCTTAGCTGCTTCTGAATAACTATCGAGACTTGATGCGTGTCTGTTACCTTGCAACCATAAAGTACTCTAACAGCAGCTTTAATTGCTCTGAAATGTAATGTTTTGCTGGGACATCCAGGTTGTGAATATAATGCATGAAGCTTCCCTTGTGTTAATTTGCTTGACAGTTTAAAGCCGGTGATTCTCGGTGCTTTTTTTTGGTGAATTGTGAGTTTACATTTGTTGCTTGCTGGATTTATTTCTGTTGAGTAGAGTTTGATGACTTAATATTTTCTCTAAGGAGTGAAGATTAAAGCTATTCTATTTATCAGCCGTGTTCCTTGGTAACAAAAAATGGGATTAAATTTATTTTTGCTGTATTTAAGGTTTAATTTTTTATTTTCTAACTTCTTCCTAAGGCATGCGGAGTAACAGGGATTCCTTGACTTGCCACTGCATGAGGGCACAGAGCTCTGTGTATTATGGAATGAACTCTTTTCTTGCTTTAAGACCTGCACTGCAGAGATTTCCTTGCCTCAGCTTCTGCAGGAGGCTTCTCCTTGCCTATTTATAGTTGCACCTGTACACGATCCAATCTTATCGCTAACTTTGTTTTCTACTTGCCTTTAGGAACATCAAAACCTCACATTCACAAATTCTCCCCAGTTGCTTCCTTCATCTTATTTCTGCTTGGCCTCTTTCCTTTTTCTATAATCTCTCCATCAGTTTCTTGTATTTTCCACATACATTTCCTTGCTTATAGTAAAACCTGAACGTGGCATGTTTTTTTTTTTCCAAAAATCAAATGAAAACATTTTTTTAGAATAACTGTCAGAGAAAGTTTCTGTAAGATTCAACGTGGGTAGTAATTTTAGTGTTAAATAGAAAATCTTTTTCTTTTGACTTGTGGGGAAAGATTTCTAGCAGCTTGTCAGGCTTATTAATCTATTTTATCTATGCACTTTCTGGACAGTTATTTAGATGTGAAAGATAATACATCCAGTCGGAATGAGAAGCAACTTCTGAATAAACGTTCCTGATCTTAACCTTGCAGTCGATTCTAGTGTATGGGTAGTAATCAGCACAAACTTGCCCATTTCAGGATTCCGAGTTAGCACTCCTATGCACCAGATTTTTAGTTTTAAAACAATTGCATGAAATATGTTGGTGCTTTTAAATGAGCAGCAATGAGAAATAGTGGTTTCCAAACCAGGTGAGATTTTGTTATCCCGACCATTTCCAAATGGAAGACTCATACCATTGTGTTTTTACTGCAGGTAGACTTACACAGAGACAACAGTTCTGCATCTTACAGTTCTGTGTCTTCATTACCTTTTAATAACAACCATGTTTCTCATGTTTGCAGGGTGACTTAGGAGCTGTTGAAGAGCTGCTGAAAAATGGGGCAGATCCCAATGTTAAGGACAATGCTGGCTGGACACCACTGGTGAGTTGTAGGCTTCTTTTTGCAGTCTGTTTCTCACTTTTCCATCCCTACTTTTCTCTCGTATTTTGCTTCCCTTCATATGCACCTAACTGACAAAGAATTGTGCAAGGTGGAGAATGATAAAGTGTAAAAATTTATTATTAGCAACTATTGATCTGCCAAATCCACCTCTCCTTTGCTGGGTTAGAACGTGCCAACAAATCTGTCTGAGATTCTGCAAGTGCAGAAAATGTAACTATGCTAACTACAGAAGGATCAATCGCAGATAATTTGTATGTTTTATGGGTTCTTGATGCCCTTGGTGTTTTCCTTACAATTTAGGAAATATATGAAATGGTTGAATGAAAAAGTATTGCATACTTGAATTATAGTAAGTACGTTTTTTTTCAGTGATGACTTCTTTCTCTCCCAAAGAGTACTTTTGACTGAGTCTGTAAGCAGGGAGGCTTTGTTCTCTCTGGTCTAATTTGCACACAGTTGGCCTCCTCCCTAGGCTTGCTATTAGTGCCAGGTTTCAAGGTTAATTCATGTCAGGAACGTAATGCAGTATCCTTGCCTTGTCTTCCCTGGCCTTCTGCTGAGAGGTGTCTGAATGCGTTGGCTGGTGTGACAGAGGTACCTGCTCTGCACTGTGTTCCACTTGAGTTTTCTCTCCTTACTGCTTGTGGCCTTCCCCTCCTAGCACGAGGCGTGTAACCACGGGCACAAAGCGGTGGTGGAGCTGCTGCTGCAACACAAAGCGCTGGTGAACACCACGGGCTATCAGAACGACTCGCCCCTGCACGATGCTGTCAAGAATGGGCACGTGAGCATTGCTGAGCTGCTGCTTCTGCACGGGGCCTCCCGCGATGCAGTGTAAGTAGATGTGAAATGTTATTTTAGCTGGGGCACCATCTGCAGCCTCCAGGGTGTATGTTAAGTAAATAGGAAGCAAAGCTAGTAATAAATGTGATTATTAGAGGTGGTGGTGGTGGTGTAAAACATATGTTCTGTTATGCTTGTATCCCTCTTTTCAAGGTAGGTGTTTCCATTTGAACTTTGTCCAAAGCTTTTCTGAGAACGTCGTAAGTATGGAGAATTGGAGACCAAAGTAGGCAAGTAACAAAACAGGTTTACCCAATTTTCACCCTTTCTGTTGGCATCTTGTTACAGCTACTGTCAGATACGGGATGCTGAACTACATGAGCTTTGAACTGCTACAGCTGTTTTTCTCTTTTACTTTCCCTACACTATGTGCTAGCAGGTGTTTCAGTCCAGTCTCTTTTAACTTGTTAAGTGACGTAGACAGACCGAGATTTGTGAAGGTTTTTCTCTTCGTGTTTTTTGTCATTTCAAAGCACTAATCCTCGGTACGCCTACTAATTCCTAAAAGGCTTAGACATATTCTCAATGAATCCGTGTTGATATTCCTGCTGAGGATTTTGGCATTTATGTATAGGAAGTGCTAAAGTGTATGTTAGGTAAGGAATAACCCTGCAAACTAATATTATATCAGGTGCTAAATGTAGTTTTAGGTGTTGTAGTGTTGCTGTTATGCCAGGAGCTTTGTATATAAAAATTGAGTCTAACACATGTCAATAGGGGTGTGTGTGTATAAAGTAACAAGACAGGATGAAGTCTTGCATGACATGAATTTCCTTGCCAGGAGCATAAAGGAACATAAACATGTTCAGCTTAATCACTTCAACTCACAATATTCACTCTCAAAGATCGCAGAACTAAGGTATTCTGAGGAAAAGCACAGGGTTTGCAAAAACAATCCTGGTCTTGAAAACATTGGAGTTGGAGAAGAGGGGGGAGAAAAACCCCCCACAAAATAAACCAGCAAAACCATGAAAAAGTAAAACAAGGTTCAATTGTTCATCTTCACTTTGTTCTTGAACAACAAAGACCATCACATTACACCTTAAGCTGACAACTTCAGAAACTCATTTTCAACCTAATTGAGTATTAGTCCCCAGATGGGGACTTTTTGAAAGTGTAGCACAGACACCAGCTTTGCAGGCTTTTGACAGGACTTAAGCATGGAGGATTTGTGTGGCAGAGACTCCAAATGCCAGCAGTGGGCTTTTTAGGTCTCAGCCTTAGTTTCTACCGCATGTGCTTAGACAAACTGAGATGAAGCTGAGCCTAGTTCAGCTCATTCTGCATTGGCAAACATGACCTTCTATTGAAACAGGAGCTTTTTAATCACGGATGGAAAGACTTACACAAATCTTAAATTCTGGCTTAGTTTTCCCTGGATGTAGGTTATATTCAGTTATCTATTAAACGGCGTGACATAGGATAGGTCACAGCTTGCAACTAGCTGCTGCTTGCAGTACTTTTAAGCATCACGAATGGCTTCTTACCCACTTCTAAATATGCAGTGTTCTTGATGTAATCTCCAGGGTGGAGATTACACACCAAGTGGTGTTTATAAATATATATTTATGTTTTTTTTCTTAAAATCTTTTGGGGAACAAATCTAGTCTTCCTTGATCTGTTTCATTCCTTTGGCAAAAATCCAGTCCTTCCTCCTCTGGACAAAGTGAGGCCTCCAGATCTTCTGTAGGCTCTCTCCCTTGCTGGAGTTACTGTGCATATTCCTATTGTCGTGATGAGGTGAGGATGCTTTTTCCGTTTTACAGAGAGCCTGAGAGACACAAAGAAGTAGGGATCTAAAAGTGAAGTGTTCAGGCTTGAATAGTAAGATTTAACTGACCTCTTCCAAAGGTTATCAAGAAACAATATAAATAAGAACAGCATGGCTGAGCCTTCTGAAATTGTTTTATGCCTCCCTCCTTTTTCGACAGAGCCCTGCTAGGTTTCAACAAATTGGGCTCTGATCCTTGCCAGGACCATGACTTTGCAAATCTTACAGTTTTTTTTTTTTTTTTTTCTGCCAGTGATTCTGGAAGCTGTAGTACTAATTAAACAGTGATTGGATTTGTCTAGGTAAGTGGATTTGAAACCTCTTCAGTGTAGAAGGTTTTTTTTTCTAGTGGATGTGGGAATCCTTATAATGAAGTCACAACTCTGACAAGAAGCTTGCTTTTCTTCAGAGTGTTTTCCTGGATCCCTGAGACCTGCAGACCACAATTGTAAAAACAGGAGGCAAGAACAGGGTGATCGCTACAGATAATGCAATTATTGTTGTCTTTTGGGGGTAATTAGTTATAACTGGCCTCTTTGTACTTAGTATAGGATTGGACGATCTCCACATTCTGTCTCTGGGATCTTTAAAGTGGAAGTTGAGAAGTGATGAGCAGAACTTGCTGGTGTTCTCAAATGTTTCTTTTACTGAGAAGCATAATTGAGGAGTGCCTTAACTTTAAAGGTATGCAGTGTGTAAGCTAGGACTATACCAAACAAATTTTGCTGAGCGACTAAATCTTTGCATTAATTCTTTTTATTAAATTCATTTTGGTCGTTGCATGGGCTCTCCAGGTGCTCAGTAAGCTAACTTTCAGCCCAGGAGAGGGCCCTCTTTATCCTAGCATATTATAGTGATTCTTCATTATCATGTGGGGGGGAGGAGGAACATTTAAGTATTTCACAGTGGTTACTCTTTAGCTAACCTGAGTAAATTGTGAGCATGATAAATGTATTCAGATGTTATTTGGGATATATAACATCAAACTCCCTAGAAGTGGCTGATGTCTTGCAGCTGTTTTGACCATAGAAATAACTCAGTTGTGTTTTAATGTCCCCCGTGTGCTGGGGAGTTAATCTATTGGAATAAAAGCAGAGCTTATGTTAAATAGCCTGCTTAGAGCAGTAGTTTTGAATTTTACTGTGATTCTTGATTGTGCAAGATAAAACATTATTGTAAAGTTGGAGTTTAACTTCAGGCCTCAAGGCAGGTAAGATCTGCTGGGTTGTAGAGGGATGTAAGATTTGTCTGGGAGCAAACACAGCCACTTTTCCATGAGCCTCAATTCATGAAGCACACAAATAGTAGCACAAGCCTAGCCATCGGAGAGCTGAGGCTTTGCAACTCCACATTTAGGTCACCAGGTTTGCAGACCCATCGAGTGCATCTCATTCTGAATGTATGTCAGTCCAGTCTCTTCCTCTCCCTTGCGTGTTAATATATAGTTCCTTCTCACACTTCATATCATACGAAGCAGCTTGTATCTTTTGGACAGAGGGAAAACAGGTGAGAAGTACCTTTCTTTCCAGAAAGCTATGCTAGGATTTCAGTATTCCTTGGCAAAATAACTTTTTGGAAGTCTATAAGGTTTAGTAGTTGTGGCACTTCATTTACCATTCGAAGTTTTCACTGACTGGGAAAGACGTGAACTGCAAATGAAAAATATTATATGGACCAGTGGACCTATTAATTGTCCCGCTGGTCTAGTTAATTTTTGTAAGTTAATCTCCTACACATAGCTAATTTATATTTTTATAGCTTTTTTTCATGTGCTCACTCTCTCAACTTCTGTCTTTTTTCCTTGCTTCACAGCAAGCCAAGTGATTTGAAAAATTAGATCTGTGCATTTGCAATTTCACAGTACTTCCTAAATGCTTTCACTCAAATGGGCTATCTTGCCAGTTCTTCATGCACAATAAGTTTAGCATTAGTAAAAACTGTTGTTGCCCTATTTTTAAAGATATTAGCTGTCTTTGAATAGTTGAATCTGATTCTCAATAAGCCCCTGTGGGAGTGCTTAGGGATAGACTGCAGTCCCCAATTATGAATGGCAGAGAGGTAAAAGCTATTAAAACCTGAGAGTAATTCCAGGAGGCTCTGGACCCATGACACATAACTTGTTTTTTCTTAGTCAAGACAGTGCAGGGACTTCACTGGCTATGTGCAAGATAGGACCTCCTGCTGAGAACAGGTTAACTGGAAGCCCTCACCCTGTTTGGGTATGTAAGATGGTCTTTCTGGCTAACTGACTTCATTTTTCCTTTTGTCAGAATCAAAACTTTTTGCTAATTTACACGCTCAGATGTGAACACTGACATGAGAGATCAAAATTGGTCAGATTTCCCCACAGGGATTGTGGCTGTACTGGCATCTGGCTGCGGGACTTCCCTTCAGTACTGAGCTCTCCTCTGGGGCTAGGGTAAACCTTGGGCTTTGCTCAGCTGCTGAACAGCAAATAATGTTTGGTGTCAAAGTGTAGCAGCTAAAAACTCGTGATTATGAAATGTTGCATACTGATTGTTTGCTTGTGTCAGAAGCTGTGCGAGTCTGGGGCTTCTAAGGAGCTGAGTGGGGTATCTCCCTGTTTATCTTTTCTCCTCTGGTCACTTATTTCCTGAAAGCTTCCTGAAACATTTAGAAGGTAACTTACATTTCTTTCTGACTACAGCAATTCAGCTCTGTGGACTTCCCAGCTAAGACTTCAGCAGTGTTGCACGAGGAACCGAATCCCATTTTTAAAGCTTCTCATAGAAAATTCTTTGATCTGTCAGTCCTCGAGATATCACCTGTCATCTCATCTAAGTCATACTCAGCAGCTGATATTGAGTTGCTCTTCACTGGGCTCCTCTTTGTTCTCAGCACAGATATCCCACTCTTTGATGGGAATTTGTTCTAGCCCTAAGAGCCCTCCGCTGACTATTCACTACCTTGATGAGTGACTAATACGAGAATGTTTGCATCAAAGGATACATCCGACCCTTGAATGTTTAAATCAACTTACAGAAAGCCCACTTACACTCTGGTAGAAAGAAGTATGCCTCGGAGACCTTGTACTCTGGCATAAGCACCCGAGGTGGTTATTTCTGTCTTATGGAGACAATTGGCCCTCTTCCGTCTGAGGGTGGAACTCTTCCTGCTCAGTGGCCACACGGACTGGACCCATTCTCAACAAACCCAGACGTATATTAGGAAGAGATAAGCAGTTACTGATATTTCTAGAAAAAAAAATGCTGTTTGTATGACAGAATGGACCTAACGTGTTTGCCACTCACTTTTATTTCACAGATTGGATTTTTTTTTTTTACTCCTGAACAAGGTAGAGGATTTCTCTCATTCTTCAGCGTGGTTGAATAAAGAAAGATTTGAGCACATCTTTTTTGCCAAACCTGCTCATAGGTTTAAGAACCAACATATGTTCCTAACATATTAAAAATTGTTCCTTAGGTAACTACCTCAATAATTGTACCAGCTGAACAGAGACCTGTTTTCTTTCTGATTATGATTGCTTCTTGGGTGGTTAGTGGGTGCCGAAGTAAAAAGAACATTTTTTTTCCTCCTCTTTGAACAGGAGGCATAGATTAAACAATGCCATACTTAAAGTCTCTTCTCCGGATGTGTTCCTCATCTTAGTTTTATTTTGTAAAAGAACTTCTCACCTTCCAGCTCCCCCTTCTTCACTTTCTTTAAGGTCAGCAAGCTGCTTTCATATGGATATTCACAACACTTAAGCCCGTCACTTGGGCTGTTGCGCATTTTTTTCAGACCTGATCTCACAGGCTTGTCACGGCTTGCTTTAACCGTGTGACCTTAACATCCTATGACTAGCCAGTAGTGCTTTGCTGCATAATGACAGGACAGCGTGCTGCACTGCTCTGGTAAGAAGAGATTAAAATGTTCAGAAACATGGGAAGGGAGAGATGAAGAAACAGTTAAGTGAATAGAGGGAGAGTAGCTTGGGCTCCTGTTGGTGCAGTTTAATTGGCAAAACATCTTTGTTGAATATGAACATGTATATGTAATTGCGTTGGCCTGAAGGTAAACATTTATGGAGTGTTTTTTCAGCAGTCAAGGATCTTACTGTAACTTTATGGGGGGGACACCTCCAAATCTCTCCAACTAACATGCTGTGATTTCCCTCCCACTTTTTTCCCAGTGAAAGGTCAGCCATCTAGCCTAAAGAGGACTTTGGTGTACGTGCTGCTGTTGTTTCCCTGGAAGCATTGCTCACAGGAGCTGTCCTACAGCAGTCTGAGCAGAATGTGACCCTTATTTAAAGAAAAGGCAAAAGCTATCCTGATGATGCATGGCAAAGCAGGAACAGCATGACAATATTTAATGGGCTACAACTCCCAGGCCTGGGCTGAGCTTTAACCAATTATCTTTTAGTCTGCAGAATTTGTATTAGGCTAGCTCTTTGCTCGTTATTAACACTGAAGAGCTCAACTTTGACAATGATGTGAAAGGAGAACCTTTAAAATACCTGGATCTCCTGTGTGGGATTTCTGTGGATTGTAGTGTTCCCAAGAGCTTCTGTTAGCAAGCCGTGCTCAGTCAGGAGCACAGAAAGGAGCTGAGGTCAGACCCAGCTCTTAGCTGTGCACTGGCCAAAGCCCCCCAGCTGAGTCAGGGTGAAGACTTAATGATCTGAGCTTCTGTCGGGGCTGCCTTGGGTTATGGCCTTACGTGGAATTCCCTGTAAATCCTCCTGGATTCTCACTCTGCTCAGGAACATGTGGCTTGCTGAGAGACAGCACTTCAAAGATGCAGCAGTTTTCTGACCTCTTTAAATGTTTCATCATTTGATGATGAAGCTTGCCAGGTTTCAGGTACCGAGCCAGGGCTTTGTTCTTGTGACAAGCTTCCCCTTCATAATGAGCTCTTCTTGTGCCTTTTAAGAGTCAGAGCTACATGAGGTGGGGAGAAGAGGATCAGCTGGAATAGGCATTATTCCTGCAAAGGGCAAAGCAAGCAGAATATCTCCCAGAAGTGCTGGCAGAGGATTGTTAACAACAGTTACACCAGTTTCAGGCTTTCCTCTGCTTGCTGCTGTCCTGCAGCTGCAATGTCATGTGAAGAGGAGATGGAAGCCATGCCGGTGCTTGGTGTTGTATTTATAGCAAATCACGTCTGTCTGAGTGATGGTGAAAGAATGTGGGAGGAAAGGGGTCTTGAAGCATGTCTAATAACCGAGATGCCACACAGGATGGATAGTTTTCAACAAAATTACCAAACCAAGTCAAATTTGAATGAATTGGCTGTAATGTGTTCTGTGGACCAGCGTGCTAAGGAAAATAAGGTGCTTACTCAAATCCTGGAAGTAGGAGGGAGTTCCAGCTCCCAAGAAGAATGCAGATAGATTTTCCCATAAAAGCATAACTGCATCAAGCTCCAGTGTTTAGCACAGTAGGGAGAATCTTCTGATACTTCTTTGATGGCAAAGGGGTAAGCCAAAAACACATTTTCTTCATTCTGTGATGCCAATGAGAAGATTAAAGCTGAAATTTCTGGGTCTCGTGGATGATATCAATGCATCTCCAAAGGGTGTAACAACGACTGTGGTTTACTTAACATAGTGCTCTGAACGTCCCTTATTCCTCAGCTGAATGCAGCAGCTTGTAATTCAGTATCCATCTGTCTTGGATGTAATTCTTATTTGAAGCTTTGTGTTTTTTTTAGCTGAAATTACATATTAATAAGAAAGTGGTGGTGGGGAAGCTACCCAGCTAATGTGCCCAGTTAGTTAAGAATCAAGTCACATTTTATTTACTTAAACCCATCTGTGCTTGTTTTGCCAGTAATATATTTGGTCTGCGGCCTGTGGACTATGCAGACAGTGAAAAGATGAAGTCTGTGCTAATGTTACCAGTGAAGAATGAATCATTTTCTCTTAGCCAGCCCTCTGAGGTAAGTGTTTGGTGTGGTGTTTTTTTTTTTTTTTTTTTTTAAATATATATATATAAAAAAAAAGGCATAAGTTTATGCTGTAAGCAATGAAGGCTTGGTCCTGGGTAGATTATTTAAGTCCTTGCCTTTACAGGGGGATTTAAAATAGGTTGGGGACCTTGGGTAGTATTTCTAGGCTGCATGCGGGACACTTACAAGCTATGGTATTTGGCATTATAGTAGCTTTATCTGGGAAAGTGAAAGATATTTCTTGCAGTGGGGCTTCATTGTAGTAGAATAAATACTGTTATTCCTGAACTATTGTTGATTGAACTTTGCTGTTGTTGGTGTTTTTCTGCATATTTAAATTTGTTCTACTTGCCAAACTGCCTGAAAGCAGTGCTAGTCCTTGCTCCAGGTGCTTTCCTTGCATCATTGCAATATTGTCACTTGTCCAGCAATGAAGATAACATCTCAGTAGCTGAAAACAGGTCTGGGGGTATCGTTTTTGTTTTTCTTATTTTAATTTTGCCAAAGACTTCTATGGATTTGTGACCAAAATCAAGTTGTCCAGACTTATCATTATGAAATGCTTTGTGCTTCCTAATGAAAGGTGATTAAACTGAGCTGGCTGACACAAGCAGTCCTAATCTACTTCAGGGTATAAAGCCTGCTATGATCCCACCCCAAAGAGGTAGTAAAATGTATGTTGGCCAAAAGAAAACTGTTGCAGCTCAATCAATAAAAGCATGACTGCAGCAAGTGCAAGATAACACAGCTCTTCTATCATAAGCTGAATTGTTCAGGCTTTGCTTCTGCTTTGGGATGAGTGTGTGCCCAGTGGAAGGTTACCACCAGCTCATATGGAGGACTTGATCCACCACCTGAGGCTTTAGGGTACCTGGGTCTCAAAGGTATACAGTGTGGGATTTGGGAGTACATACCAAGACCCAGGAGATGAAATTTCACACCCTTATCAGCATAAAACTTGATCGAGCAGCATCTATTGCTTTGTGTTAATCTGCATTAAACTCAAACATTCATTATTTCCCCAGCAATGTATTAGGGACTTCTCAGTAAAAGAAAATGCAGATGTTAATTAATTATACAGGTAACTCACGTTTCCCTACAAGAAGGAGATTTTATTATTTTATTGGGAAATTTTTCTCCTTCTCCGACACTGCAGTCAGCAAGGCTGTTTACATAATGTTCAACCAGCTAAATGTGCACACAGCAGTCTTCTTATAAAACAAAAACAACAAAAAAAGGCTGATGCACAAGCTGATTTTGGTAACTTCCATAAACTAAATAAAGCACCTCTAACGTCAAGCTTTTTTTCTCTGGAACTGTTTTTTTATAGAGATTTAATTATGGACCCTGTCCACTAAGCTTGCCATGAGTTGTTTTTCAGAATGCTTACCCTTTATTAAATAAAGCTGCCAAGCAAGTTAGTTGCTTTTTTTGTTCCCAAACACTCAGCTTATGTAGGACTCTCTCTTCATGCAGTCACAGAGCCCTAGCCAGCCAAGAGATGGACCTCTTGGAATACTGGGGAGCAGTCTTAATTCAGAACAACAGAAACTGCTGAACAAGCTAGTGACAGTCCTGAAGGCTCAAAGGTGTACCGAATTTAACAGCACAGGTACGTAGTTATGCTGAAATGTCTCTGTCAATGTGGTAAATGATTACAGTTCTGCACTTTATCTGTGGATACTGGCTGCAGCAATTCTTTTTATCATTATTAAATAACTGCAGTTACAGCAATAGTCAAATAATGGTGTGGTGTGTTGCATGTAAACACGTTAAGCCTTCCTGCTTCCTGGGGCAGGAGACTTCTTGGGGAGCTACAGTCTGACAAGATACTGCCTGTTATTTAAAATCCGTAAGTCTTGCTCAGAGACTTCGTCTCTTTACACTTTTTAGCAACTTTAAGTTCTCTGCTCATATGAGACATCCTGAAAGCTTTTTATCTTCTAGAAGCCTTATGTAAATGGTGCCTTTTGACAGTGTATCACTGACAGTTGACAACTTCCTGCTTATGTGCTACCTTCCTTCAGATTTTGGTGTTATTAAGATGATGAAGCTGAATTACTGGTTTCACTTTTTCTTTTTTGGGGTATTAATCCTTTCTGTTAAGTTTTCTTTGGAGCGATGCTTCTGTTTGTGAAGGAAATGCTGAGGTAATTTTTCCCCTGCATCCCTTCACACCCTGAATACCGCTCTGGAGTTGAGTTGCGTTCTGTTAGCTTTGTGTTAAAGCAGTGAGATCCCACAGTAAGATCCTTGTCAATCAGATAATTTTAAAAGGATTGATGAAAATACCCCATAAACCTGAGCCTCCTTTGAAGATTTAAGTGTTAGCTTAGAGCCATAAAAATGTGACTTCCCTTTTGCACAGCAAGAACATGTTGAAACCCACAAAACCTGTAATAGCACTTCTACGTATTTGTAGCTTAGTCTCAAAAATCACAACCACTCTTCCCAGTACAAATAAATTCTAGCTTATTCTGAAATAGTAATTAATTGCTTTTCAGACATGGTTCTGATATTTATGTGCTTTTATTTCTTCTGATGTAATCTTTTTCCTAGTAACTCATCTTGTTATCCCTGACGTTCCAATGCCAAGCACCGTCAAATGTATGATGGCTGTTCTGACTGGATGTTGGGTCCTCAAGTTTGAATGTAAGTATTAAATATATAGAATTCATTTTTTTTAAAAAAGGAATGGTGGATGGACTTGTAAATAAAATCATTTTCCAACAACTTCCTTAATAGCACCAAATGCCACACAGAGATAACATCATGCTGACCCATAACAGAATCACAGGATGGTTGAGGTTGGAAGGGGCCCCTAGAGGTCATCTGGTCCAATGCCCTGCTCAAGCAGGGCCCCCTGCAAGCAGCTTGCCTGGGCCTGTGTCCCAGTGGATTTTGAAAAGAACAGCTCCTTGTCAGAAGTGGGATTCGAACCCACGCCTCCAGAGGAGACTGCGACCTGAACGCAGCGCCTTAGACCGCTCGGCCATCCTGACGGTGCTTGTCCAAGCTCGTCTGAAAAAAAGTGTGAGGTTTTAGGGTTTTAAGCTCCTGAATGAGGAGATTTTTTTTAAAATTCAATTACTCCTTCCTTGGTAAGCGTGTGCATTGCAGGGCTGCATAAATGAATTGTTCATACCCAAAGCAGCACTGGGGAATGAACTTGTTCAGTGCTACCTTAAGGGTGATTTTGAAGATCCTGGAGAAATACCCTGAAGGAGGAGGGAAGGAATTTATCCAATTCCTGTATTTCTTATGAGCAGCTTCTATTGAAATTGATAGGAAATTTTTGCTTGCTTCAGATAAATGATCAAAGCCTGTAGGCAAAACCTTACCTTCCTATTTATATAGAAGCTGAGATCTTTTGAGAGTTAGAATTTATAACCAAAGGATGCAGCCAGCTGATTTCAGCCCCTCTTTGTACTTTCCGTGTTGGTTGAGAAAGTTACCAGGCTTCATGCAACTGCAGGTAGGAACTACCAGGTATAACTGTCTTGCTCATTCATCTAACAGCACACACAAATCACATTACTTTTTTTTTTTTTGTTCCTCTACATACGAGCTGTGCAGACAAATGTTATTCCACTATGACAGTAACCTCCAAGGAAAGATGTTTTGCATAGTATCCCCGTAGCATGCAAGTAGTTGTCTTTGTGTTGTCTGTCAAGTAATCCATCATTAGTTTTTATAGAGCGTGCGCTTTGCTATATGGCTGTGCTGTGGAGTTAGACCTTGAGTTCTGGTTCTTATAATTTCTAATGTACTTGTTAGTATCTGCTTTCAGTGGAGTTGTAAAAGCCATCTTCTTCCCCTTGACCTTCGTGGCTAAGTCCTTTTAGCTAATAACCACACTACAAATGAGTTAATTATCCATGGAAAACTCATAGACAAATTTCATTCCAGTTTTTTACTGTGTGACTAAACAGAGTGTAAGGATTCTTTAACGGTCTGAATTTTCCACATTCACTAATGTTTTCGCAAGCACTTCTTAATGCTTCAAAAGGTGCAGAGTAGCCTTTCAAATAAGGCACATCATCAGACTCTGAACATTGGACTTTTTTTAGTGTTCATTTGGCTGCCTGATAGATTTGTGCCATGATTTTTAAAGGGTCTGCTGAATCTCGGTACTCTCAGATGTTTTCTGCAATGCCTACAGTAGCTTCTGTTTGTAGCCTTAAGCATTTGCAAAAGGAAAACAGTGTTGTTTTTTTACTGTGACTTTTGCAAATAGCAGTAACTTCTTGAATATCTAGCACGGAGAAATGCTATTTATGCTTAAGCAGATGGGTTTAATAGCCTCCAGATGCTCTGCTGATAGCAAAGGGGTGATAGTTTCCTGCTTGGAGGTAGGAATGCAGCAGGAAACTCAAAGGCCTAGAGGCAATTTTTGGGTTGGGTAACTGGGAAGGTGTTCAGGTGATCTGGAATAATATCCTGTTTAAGACTGAAAAACTTTTCTGTGGTGAATCACTTAGATGCAGGTTGTTGGCTTCACTTGATTGGGGATGTCTGCATACCTGCACTGTATGCATTAAGGTTGTTTTCCTTTAGTTTATCTTCTTGCTAGTCAGTTGCTTGGAAAACTAACGTTGCTGGTAAAGGTATGGAGCTTTTTTCAGCTTCGTAGTAGGGAGATTAAATTAATGAGACCTGAGTTTTAATCTTGGTGGAAGAACATTATTTTTAGAAGTACGATTGGAAAAAAAAAAAAAAAAAAGATTAGAGTGGGGGTTATTCAGGGAATATTTTCATATTTTTTGTTTGCAGCTGAATTTTGTTTTGTGGTGTTAAAGTACTGATTAGTACAATCCTGACTGCTAATGCTCCCAGCTTAGTAAGCAACATACTACTTAAAAGCGAGTGATTCTCCTCCCTAGTGGGAAGTGTTAGTAATAACTCATGGGGTCTGATGCAGCTAAGTGCCTATAATTAACAGCACTACTCCATCTGTTCCCACCAGCCTGTTATTAGTCTTCTTCAGAGTCATTACAAGTTAAAGATTGTTATAACAAATAATGGGACTCCTGCTGATGGAACATTTGTCTAAGGAAAGGAGGTCTTTGCTTTTCTTCTTCATAACTTCCTCTGTTTATCATAGCTTTTTGATTTCTGTTTGGTTAACTCTCCTTACAAGCGATGCAAATAAACTTCCAAAAGTGTATGTGTACTGTGGCTTACTACTTTCATAGCCACTGCAAATAAATTGGAGGTGTTCCTTATATTTTGGTGTTCCAAACTGCACACTTAGAGTAAATTCTAAATTCGTGTTCAAAAACTACATTGAATTATTTGAAAAACAAAGCTCAGTGTAGCCCTTAATGAAATGCTGACTATCATGACAGTGAGTGAGGGTTGTTTTTTTTACCAGAAGGTAAGCCGTTTAACTGTTATTTCTAAAGTTACATTTATAGCCTGCTCATTATTATTCCACTTTTTAAAAAATGTTGCATGCTTACAAAAAAAAAAAAGTATATTTTTTATGTTAACTCTTTCATGATAGCAAAAAGCAGTCTCCTTCATTTGCTTGAATCTGTCTGTATAATTGTATGGTGCTTCTGTTTGCATGTCTGTACACTGATAGAACATCCTCTAGCGTCACTGGGGAAGTAATATGGATTTTTCCACCGGAGTTTGAGCAAAGCATAAAGCTTTTAAGAATTAGAGAGGTGGGATTTAAAATGCATATATCTTGAGTTTGAGGCTTCCCTTTTGTCTTCAGGTGGAAGTTTTAAGATGAAAGGATGCCATTGCTATGCAATTTTAGAAGAAAAATTTCTCCTTACCAGTTGCAGTTCGATATTTTCCATACATAATACACTGTCAGCAATATATCCGCTTTCAGAACAGCACAGAATTCAATTCAGACACTGTTGTCACTGTGCTCCTTGCCCTTGGCCATATTTTTCATTGGTTTCATTATTTTATTGCCCTCATTATTTCTGGGACTGTAATAGGGCACGAAGTAGCATATCATTATCCCTCTGCAAGTAGCCTGAGACAAAGATTCAAGTATTATTTTATTTCCTCTGTGCTTTTTGTAGATCATAGAACAATGTAATTAAAACCAGCAGAAATCTTTAATAGCTTTTCAGCTGTTCTTTTTTTCTTAAGCTCTGATTGTTATCTGTTAAAGCAGGGAATGAAAAACTGCCTCGGTAATAACACTCACTGAAACAAACTTGTGTCAGTCTTTGCAGCAGATTCTGGGAGAATTCAAATTATCTGCTGACTCCTTCATCTGTTTTACTTACCTGGAACAGCATCAATGATTCAGCTCTGATCACTTACAAGAATGTAAAAAATCCTGTGTTTCCTGTAAGGACTTGGAACAACTGGGAGTTGGCTGGAGGAGCCAGGGGACTGCATGACTGACATTTAAAGCAAAAGCATCTTCCTGAATTTCTTGAAGTGTCCTTGTTAGACAAGGGAAGTGCAAAGCTTGTTTGAGCTCTTAGGCTCAGTTGTCTGTTTTACACACGTAAATATCTTTTAGATACAGATGTTATCTAAGACAAAGCTCTTTCTCCTTAAAGCAGCCAAAAATTTTTGACCACTGGAGTTTACTGCTGCAGAAAGATCTAATGTGCATATGTGTGTTCTTGTGTTGGGTGTGCAGCAGCGAGGGAAGTTTCATGTCAATAGGGTCTAAATTTCTCCACTCCTACAGTGGATGGCACCTTTTGGCAGGTAGGGAAGCAGTTTTGTGTCAAAGTCTGCACAAATTTGGACTGTGCAGCTGCTGGGATTCCCAGAGGAGAAGATGGGGGTGCGAATGTCTGGAATGTGGTGTTGGCCTTTGTCTGCATGGCTGGGGAGTAGGCAAGATGCAGAGTGAGGATGAGCACTGCCAGTGAAATTTAACCTAACCTCTGCACCTCAGGTACAGCTAGCTCCAGTTACTTTGTTTGGTCTAGAAAACAGCCATGGGAAATGATGGTTTCTTAAAGAAGACGGGATATTTGTGGGGTTTTTGTTTTTTAAATGAAGAGATTATTTACATATTACATGCTCCTGACTTCTGGGAATCAATGTTTAAGGACTTGCTAAGCATCTGCTCCATCATCTTTAATAAATATCATCTGGATTAATTTGTTAACTCCTGTTCTTAAGGAAGTTCATCGTAGTCTCTGCAGCATCTTGTAGCAGTTCCATCTTTAAGAAAAATGGACTGTTTCACAAAGTGAAATCTCTACCCTGCTCCTGAAAATCTGTAGTTTTAAAGTTACTTTATAGATTGATAAGAGAAGATACAAAATTATTTTCTGTGCTTTGGCAGATAGCAGTAATGTTCTTGAGGAAAGCAAATTGAAGATAGCTGTGCAAAATTCCTCTAAGACTTTGTCTCAGTCCAGTTTTCTTCCTTTCCTAGTAAAATAATCTCATGAAACTTTACTCAATCTGCATACAAGTCTTAAAACCCAGTGCCGAGTGAGCTGAGGAAATTTCAGTTGCGGTCTCTACCAGATCTTGGATGTGTAGTATTTTATCTTTGTTGCTCTCATATCTTTCTAAATTGCTTTTAGGTGTTCTGAAAGATTTTTGTGGCTAACCCCTGCTCTTTGTTTTATTAATGCAAATCCAGCAAAACTCCACTGAGGCTAATTGAGTTACTGAGAGCTACCCCTGGGCATCTGTGGGTGATTATAACATGTTCTTGGCATCCAGTTTGTCTTGTACTTCACCCTGTTTAAATTGTTCTTGCTGATGCAGTTAGTTTCATTATAAACCTATAAGACTTGGATGAACAAGGATTATAGGGCTCTGATCATAAATTTTGCAAATAATGTTTTCTTTATTTCCAGTACTAGAAGCTACAGTTGTATCAAAGGTCAATTAGTGATGCCGTTAGAGTGGGCTCCCTTTTAACCTGCTTGCTCCTTACATGCTGGAAGGTGAGGAGGTTGGGGCAGATGTTCAGTGAAGTAATAAGGATCAGTATAAGTAGTGATGCTTTACTGTTCTTGCTAATGAGGGGAAAAAAAAAAGGCAGCATTCTTGCTAAATGTGGTGGCATCAAGCTAAAATGCAGTGGTATTAAACTAAAACCTTCTTTTTTCAATATTTTCTAGAGACCTTTAATGCAGGTTCTTTTTGCTAGACTTTGGTGCAACTGATCTTATTTATATCTACAAATTGCAAGTGTGAAATTAGCTACTTAAGAGGCTCTTAACTTCAAATATTCCATATTTCTAGCAAAGAACCTTACGTGACCCTTCTGCATATGTGACCTTGCCTCCCAGCATCATCTTCTGTCAGGCAGGCAGCAAGCTTTATCCGTGAGTGCTTGCACACTTGCGATGGGCGTCACAAACCAGCTCTGATCCACGTGAAATGGAAGAAAGCCACTTGTCTCGGTAGCTGAGAACTGATCCAACTACTGTGATTAAACTAGAGGGCCATTAAAGAACAGTTGCGGTAATCACCCTCTTCTCTTTAGGGAAGAGAACATGCTAAATGAATAAACTCTATCACTCTCAAACCTGGTAAGTTCAGAGCTCTTATTGGCAGTAGTATCAAGGAATAAACAGAATTGTTGAGATTCTGACTAAAAAAAGTGATCTCATTCTCTCTTGTAACAACCTGGATTCCTAGCCAGGTTTGTCTGGAAAGAATGCCCAGACTGTGAATCTGGGAAAGAAAATAATGCAGCTTTGGTCTCTACCCCCTCCTAAAATGATGGGTGTCATCTCAAAAGTAAGTTTTCTTTCCCCTCTGTTTTTAGAAAGCTTCTTTAAATAAGTTCTTGTCCTTCCAAGACTTAAAATCCTGTTCTGATTATTTTACATAAGTAAATAAGATATCCACGTCAATTTTAGAAGGGAGGTGGCATACTGATGGTGTCCTACTTGCTCATACAGTCACTCATACATATGAGCTTTAAAATTAATAAGATCTACTTAGGAAAAAGACCTGGGCTTTATTGAGTCAACTCGGTTTAGAAGTTGTCATAGAAGATCAAGTCCCTAGCTGTATTAAAAAACAAATAAATAAAATTTTAAACAACTGAAAGGCCTACAATGTGCTCTAATCTATTTGCATTTGTACTCTTAACTGCGAAATTGAGGTTTTCCAGCACAAGGTTGTCTTGTGGTCATACCACCCCTTAGAAGACAGAGCTTGCACATGCCTGCTGCTTCCAACAGGCACCATACCACACCGAAGGTAACGATGCTGTTTGAGAACCTCACTGAGATCCACTTGGAGTCACTGCATCTGCAAATGGTAATGCAAAAGTAGTAAGCTAGAAGCAAGTGACTTGACACTAGATTTTGTGTGCAGAGGGAGAAAAATGAAACAAGTGGAGAAGGGGCATATAAGAATATAGACAAATGTGCAATGAAGCACATTGTGAAGATAGAAACACAACTTTAGCACTGCCTTTTTGTCTCAAATATGAGATGGATATTTCACTTTTTTGCTGATTTTTTTCTTTAACTATTATGGTATGCGAATGATTGCACAAAATCTCTTTCTAGTATGCAGGGGTTGCTGAAGAGAGATGACCAAATTAGGATCAAGTCAGTCTGAACAAAGTCTGCAGTTAAAGGACATGGTGGTATCTACTACTTAATCATTTTTACCTCCTCCTCCTTTTTAGGAAACCTTCCCCCATGGACAGATATTCCGTAATTGTTCACCTTAGGGTTGTAAGCACCTCCCTCTAACATCAGTTTCTAACTATATCAATTTTCTGGATGTATTCCTAGACCATGATTCTGATGACACAACATGCAATTTGTCTCGTTTTCTTGTTCTTAATGCTCTCCTTCCACTGTAATCTTGAGTGGTTTTGTGTCTGTCCGAACAGTATTCTTGCTACCTGTGGTGGTTTTACCGTGCTAGGCAGTTGAACACCACAACCGCTCTCTCACTCCCCCTCCTCAGATGAGGAGGGGAAGAAGTAAAGGAAAGAACAACTCACGGGTTGAGATAAGGATGATTTAATTAAAGAGAATATATATATATATATATATATTATTAAGGAAATATTATTATTAATTAAACAATTCAACTAAAGGGAAAAAATGGAAAGGGGAAGAGGGAGGGGGCAAGGGAATAACAAAACAAAACAAGTAAAGGCTATGTGGAAGTGCAGAGGAAAGAAATTACTCTCTACTTCCCACAAATGAGCGATGCTTGACCACGTCCTTGAAGCAGGGCCTCAACGCACGTAGCCGGTGTTTGGGAGGAGGACAGACGTTTTCGCAACGAGAGCCCACCCCTCCCCTCTTCTTCCTTTTTCCACCTTTTATTGCTGAGTGTGACATCATATGGTATGGAATATCCCTTTGGTTGGTTTAGGTCAGCTGCCCTGCTGATGTTTCTTTCTCACTTTTTTGCCCACCCCCTAGGAGGGTCAGAGAGAGTCCTGATGCTGTGCTAGCACTTCTCAGCAGCAGACACATCACTGGTGTGATACCACTGCTGTTCTAGCTCCAAGTGCAGAGCGCAGCACTGTATGGGCTGCTGCAGGGAAAGTTAACATCCCAGCCAGACCCAGCACACTACCGATTAACAGCGCTGTTGACAGTAAGAAGACTGTATGTTGAAACCTGAAGCATCGTGTCTCCTGAGCTTGAGGATTCCAAAGCCTCTTTGCTACCTGCACACAGGCAGTGTTAGATAACTTCTTGAAATGTCCCGGAGCACAATGCTTCACAAAAAAACATTTGTTCTTATTTGTTAAGTGTGGCAAGACCCATGAGTCAGAGCAAGTTCTGCTTCTACATCTTGCAGGAAAAAATACGTTCTGGAGTTAAAAATGCACTGTTTTTCAATCACTAGGAAACATATGGAGAGTTTGTTGTTCCACAAAGGAGTGTAGGCCTAACAGTGTTGCCTCTTAACATATTAATGTTTTTTTTTTTTAAAAAAAAGGGCAATAGGGCAATACACCTGGGCGCTAGGAACGTATGTTCAGGGCTTTTTACTCTGTCTGGAATACATAACTTCTGTGCCACCAATCTGTTCAGACACGGATCTCTTATTCTAGCCTGCTAAGAAAAGTTAATGAGGATACTGATGATGCAAATACTGGCTAGACAAGTGGTGTGTTTCCATATTTCTAGTTTTTCAAGGAAACAAATATTTGTGATTCTTATGGATACAGTGAAGGACAACGTATCTAGTTGAGTCTTGCTGTCTTGGCAGATTTTTGTTACAAGTAACAAGAAACTTTAAGACCTACAAATTACTTGGAGAAACTGGCATGAAATGGGTGAACATATGTATGCAAAACAGACTTGGTCTGTTTTCTCTGAAAATAGACATTCCACTAACATTAAAGTCACTTCCATGAGTGTTTTGTTTTGTTTTGTTTTTTTAGGAAAGTAGCAGTACAAAACAACATCCTAGTATTCCGTATTCGTTCAACCTTTTATTATTTCCATATCAAATTTGCTCCATTTACTGATGCTGGCACTGGATGCTCAATTTGTGATGTACTCATCATATAAAAACTTCAGCTCTGTAGTGAATATACTTGAAATTGAGCTTTTGATGGGAGATTGAAATAACTCATGTCCTTAATGAGTGGACAGTTCTGCTATTAAGTCTAGCTGAGATGACTTTTTACTTTACTGTGAGTGACGCCCATTAACACCTGCATTTTCCTGTAGGAAAGAACAGCTTTATAAAGTTGAGGCAAATTGAGAGAAGAAGTCCTGTTGAGTAGTGCCTATTAAATAAAATATTGGTATAGCCTTCGGATTTTTCTTGAGTTATGAGTACTTCAAAATAGTTTATCACTATGCATTGTTCTTGCCAATAATAAACATGTCCTATATGTTACTTTTCCAGAAAACACGTTACCAGCTTCCTCTTCTAATATGAGTTCATAGTAATGCTCCTTGAAAAATTAACAAGTACAACTGATTAACCTGGTACATTTTCTATGAGGGAAAATGCGTATGTATAGTCATGGTATCCAGCCAGTTGTGGTTTTCTATATAGGTTTCTCTTTTTTCATCTAAGTAAATTGAAGGACTTCTAGTAACTAAAACATGGATTCCTATTACATTTTGTGAACTTGTGTAAACTGGTGGTAAATCACTGGTGGTTAGCTTTCAGGATCTCTCTAGGTTAAGATTAAATATTGGTACTTATTGCCATGGTGTTCAAGTACCTTTATCAGCAATGCTTCTCTTCATAGTCTTGGATTTTCTTCCTTTCTAGGATCAACACCCCTGTTTTACTTTTTTTTGTTCAGCTGGTTGTATTATTTTAGATACAGTGGTTCTCATATTTACACAGCAGAAATAAGTTGCCTAAACAAGAAACACTGTGGGAGGAGTGAGGTTCTACTAGAAAAGCTGCAACCTTAACAACACCGTAATCCTCATGGAATGGTTTGCAAAGTTTCTTTCTTGGGTAATTTTTATTAATGAGTACATTGTCTGTGCAGGCAAAACATTTCATCCTTGAATCGGTGACCACAGCAATTCCTCTTTCCAAAGTCAGGTCAGGTAGTACGTTCCACTAATGTTAGCAGTACATTAGCATCAGCACATTCTGGATTGGAAAAAATAACTAGCCTTAAAACAAGGTAAAACCACATTGACTCTAAAAGACAATCTCATTAGGCAGCAGTGGTAACAAAAATGATTGCCACTGTTAAAACCCCAGCCTAAATCTCCACTTTCTGCTGATCTTGAAGACTTTGAGATTCAGTCTGATTTATTTGAGGCCATAGCTGCTCAGAAACAGCTTCGTACTTGCTTTGTAATTGCTCTTTATCAGGCAATTGCTTCCGTTTCATAACCGCGGACTTGGTTCTACATGCTGGCTTTAAGCTTCCAAATGATTAGCAATTTGACATCTGACATTAAGTGGCTGACCTTTAGTAGTGGTTAAGAGGAACCGCTAATAATTCCTTGTGTTTACAACACTGATTTTAGTGTGATGCTGCTTCTCTCCATCCGACCTACATCTTTACAACCACTATTGTAAATTCTTTTCCAGTTTAAAATGAAATCACTAACGTGTACAGGATGCGATGCTATATGGATGCAGGGACTTCTGAGTCCCTGAAATGAAATGTCAAGCCTCTCTTAAAACATGGAACCTCTGTCTAAAAACAATGGTGAGAGTTAACTAATGCTTTCCTCCTTGTGGTTTCTGTAGGGGTACAAGCCTGTCTGCAAAGTACAGTCCGAGAACAAGAAGAGAAGTATGAAATCCAAGGTGGCCCACAAAGAGGCCGGCTCAACAGAGAACAGCTGGTGGGTTTTATTGCTTGAGACAGATTGTCTGAATGACCTCTGGTTCACACATTTTTGCCCTTTGCCACATGGGCAGATGCAATAGATGTAAAATTTTAATGTGGCCTTGTACAGAAATTTGATGATGCACAAGGTGATTGAAAGAACTGCGAACATCCATAAAGCAGTCATTTTTCTCGATGTTGCCATAACCTTGTTGGAGGGAACAGTTTATGGAAGAAGCTGCATGGGACAGCAAGTAATGCTGCTTTGGACCTCTCTGATCAGCTTTAGAACATAGTTGAAATCATCTGAAAGTTGAAAGGGGAAAAAAAAAATGTTTGAATTGCATCGTATTTCTATATGGGAATATTTTATATTTAATTTCTGGATTACCCTGGGGGAGTTCATTATGTGTTTGAAATATTAGCTGTGAATAGTCCTGGCTCATAGTTGAAGACCCTGTTGTGCTGGAAAATAATCAAACATAAGCAAGAATTCCCAGTGTAAGCAAACTTTGCTCAATTGTATACTTATATGAGGACTTTACGTGTTAAGTTACGGTTCTAGCTTCTGGTGTCGATTATTTTCAAATATAGTTTTCGTTCAATTTTGCCTTTTTCCTGTGTGCTCAGTTGGGTGTTCCTGTGTTTATACTTTCTCTTTTTTTCCTTCCCTTAGCTGCCGAAGTTGTTTGATGGATGCTACTTCTATTTTCTGGGATCTTTCAGTAGTCACCAGAAGAGTGATCTTGTGGAGTTGGTCAAAGCAGCAGGAGGCCAAATTCTGGTTAGGCAGCCAAAACCAGACAGTGATGTGACGCAGATGATCAACACGGTGGCGTACCATGCAGAATCGACCTCTGACCAGCGATTTTGTACTCAGTATATCATCTATGATGTGTCTTCTAAATTCAAGCCGGAGAAAATTCGTCAGGGCAAAGTCTGGATGGCCCCCTCCAGCTGGATTATAGACTGTGTAATGTCATTTCAGCTGCTGCCTGTAAAGTGAACGTCCCCATCTCATGAGCAAGATTTAAAAAAAAAAAAAAAAAAAAAGGGGAAAAAAAAAAAAGTTGACTTCTGAGCAGTTGGGAAACTGATAAATACTGGTCTGAAGCTATGATTTATATTTTGCACTTGGAATACAGGAGAGCTTTGAGCATGTAAATGAGTTGCTAAGTTCACTGTGATGTGCTGGAATAAATGACCTTATGATGGAGGAGGGAGGTAAAGATGCTGCATTGAAAAATGTGCCTTGGATTATTTAGTAAGCTTTATTTTTGCATTTAACTTCAGTGTAATTATCAGTGGTATTTTGTAACTAAGATTTTGGAAAATTAAGCCTTTTGCATTCTTGACGTAAATCAGACCTTCATAGGTGATAGAGCATAACCCCATTTCTTTTGTGTTTAATATCTTTTGACAAGGATCTACTACTGTATGTGTCAAGATTTCCCAGCCAGGCCACAATGTGTATTTAAAAAGGTTTTTTTTTTCATTTTAACCTAGTCATTTGTCAGTATAGACACCTCTTCTCTCAAATGACACATGATGTTCCTTATAACTTATTCCAACTGAATGTTGTAGGAAATTCTTGGCATAGGGTAAGCCTTGTGGAAATTAAAGTAGAACTAATGGCCTGAATTCATTTGAACAGAAACATTTTTGAAAATGCATCTTTAAATATTTTAATCTAAAATTCTTTATTTGTAGCAAGAGTAATGCTTTATTTGCTTCCATCCATCTTCTGCCTGTAAATGTGTAATTTAAATTCAACGCTATTTTCTGGAGGATCTTAAGAGTCAGAACGCTTAGTAAATTATAATCAAAAATATTCCTGTAAGCATAGATTGCTATCATGGTTACATGAAAAAATTAATGATCACAAAACAATTATGCCTTGCTTTGCACAATTGTACTTAAACTTGGCTGCATTGGAGCAGTACTTGATTCTTGCATATTTGTTACAGTTTTAAATTCTTTCCTCAACTTGATCATAAGTTATTGTCAATCTTGCTGCCTCTCTCTGTGCTCTTCTGTCACGTAATGCCTTACACCTCGTGTGTTCCCTTAGTTTGTGAATTCATAACTTAAAGACTGTGTCTTGCCATAATATACAATGGAAATGATGGTTGTGGGATAAAATGAGGTTTGGGTTTTTATTGCTTGTAATAAAACTTACACTGTCAGTCACTTTGGAGTGTCTTATTGCATGAGCTTAGCTGTGGAATAAGTACATAGTATGTCTGTATCTCAACAGGTAAATGGGAATGGAAGTACTTCTCTGTGCACCTGATAAGCTGTGAAGATGGCATATCCCATCTAGAGTAGCTCTGTAGCGTAAGAGTTTTGTGTAACCATCGTGCTTGGAGATCCCATGCCCATTTTACATGTCCTCTGTAGTACTGTTAGAAACAGACACTTCACAGATAATAGGTGTACTTTTCAATAGCAGCTACTAGAACCCAGTAGCTGGAGTGTCTTGATCTATCACTTATGCTAGACTGAATCGTTGCTCTTCACTAAATGCAGTTCTCCAGTACTTGCGGGTCTGGGTGAGCAAGCAGAAATGTACGGCTCATTAATAAATGGAGTAACACGTAGGATGAATGTGTTTGGGGTTTTTGCGCACATAAACACTGGAAGCAAATAAGGCACTGAGTCAATACCGTGTGGACTTGGTCATTTATTTTAACAATTGTAGCACATTTTAACTTGATGTTTCATAGCACATCAATATACCTAATGGGGTATTCTTTGCAAAAGTAGCAGTGAGTCTCTGCAAAATTCGTAAACATGGAGCTTTTTTGCTCTCTGCCAGGAAGGAGTTTTGGCCCATCGGGCATCCCTTTCTATCATCCTACCTAAAGGCAGAGCAGATTTACAAATTTTGAGCTATTGTTCCTTGGAAGCTGAGAAGAAGCTGTTAGAAAATTGCCATTAAAAAAAAAAAAATCCCTTGTGATTTTGCTCCCATTTAATTTGACTCCTTTGAATCAAGTCACATTCCCAAGCACAGTTACTATCAAATCATGTTAAGAATCCCTCCTTTTCTTGCTGAGGAGCAAGTCTTACCCCTCTAATTGAAGTATGCTTGAGATGAGGTCTGGCATCTCTCTTTCAGGGATTTGGAGATGGAACCTGGACAACTTAGGTATGCTTAAAGAGCTGGATAGAACTGGGATAAGTAGACTTTGATGCCAGAATTGAAGCAATAGTCAAACGCTACTGAAGCAATGGGTAAGTATTTAAAAAAGCAACCAAACAGAAACACTAAAGTTCAGTGATGCAAACCCTGATTAATTCAGTGCTGCTAATCATAAACAGAGGTATAGCACTTGATTAAAGCAGGTCTAAAAAAAAAAAAAGGTCTTGTAAGGATAAATCAAGTTCCTCAAACCAACAGATGGATTTCAGCTCACAAAAACAAGGTTATAAAATCATGAGTCATGTGGCAAAGGGTGGGGAGGGATCATTTTTCTCTGTCTTCAAGTGGCGTGTTGAAGGAGGCTAGTAGGAGGCAGGCTCGAAATAGAAGAGGTATTTCATGCCCCTCGAGTTGGCATGGGGCACTGATAGATGGTTTGGGTGTTATGGGGTTACAGCATGGTATGAAGTAGGGTTCATCAGCAAAATATGTTAAATGCTGCTAAGAAAGTTGGTTATACCATGGGTTTGTGTCAACAATCTCCTAAAATCCATCTACTTGATGTGTGTTGATGACTGGGTCATTTTAAGAGGTAAAAAACAGTCTTGTATCCTGGATTATAGATGTTTTAATTAATCTTGTTTCTACCTCAAAAATGCCGTGAATCTCGGAAAGGCTAATGATTTTTTCAGGCAGCTTCCCTTGAAATTTCCCTCCGTACTTCGTTATGAATTAGCTCACCTGGGACACCTGACAGCACCTGCAGTAGCAATGTCTGCAGCTCAGTGGCATCAGTTTAACATTGTTAATAGTTAAGATGTTTTAAATCAATTTTGTACAGCCTGTTTGCGTGGTCTAAGGGAGAATATGAGTCCTGGTGAGTATTTTTTTATTACTACTACTTTTTATGGATAGTTTTGTGTATTGAAGTGAAGCATATCTGAAGTATGGAGGTGCATCAGTGTCCTGGGTAGATCCCAGGGAACGCAATCACAAAATAGCTCATATTCCCATGTGTTTCTGCTTCTATTTGGTTCCTTGTTTTCTTATCCCTAAAATATCTCCCCCCTATTCCTGTCTGAATCAATTGAGATAAAGTTTTGAGGGAGAGCGATTAATTTTCTTAAAAAATAAATGTATGCTGGACAAGCCTGGGGGATTGGGATTAGGATGACTGGGGAAATAATTATCTTTGGACTTAATTCCTGCAGCTGTAAACCCAAATCTGTCCCACGCTGAGGACCGGTTTCTTGTTACCTGAGAAGTGGCTTTTGAGGAAGAAGTGAGTAGCTCGTGAGAAAGTCCTGGAATAAAGTGGGAGAGCCAGGAGCTAGGTTATTTCTGCAAGTGTTGGGGGGAAATAACAGGCAAACAAACCAGTGATAGCAAGCAAGCTTTGGGTCTCAGAATGGGCACATGTGGGAGATGCTCATGGGGTGAATTTTGATGTCAGATTAATTGATATTAATCAATTTGGCTTCCATCTCCTTTTTCTCCTGGACTTTGCATGAAAAATTCAAAGTAGTCTTGAATATTACTTTAAAATCTATAGGGAAAGGTCTTTGGACAGCCAGTAGTGGTTAGGAAGCGGGCAGTAGTGTCTCTTACGGAACAAATGAAGATTCAGCTGTTTTTAAAAGCAGTACAGCATGTTCTGCCTTTTCAGACCACTTTGACTTAAATTAACGCTAGTTTAACTACCATTAAATTACCCGTAAAAGCCAAGGAACGCGTTGTATGTAATCAGGTGGGGGAAGGTGAGGAAGTTTCCCACCTTCCGCCTCCTATTATATATATATATATATATATATATATATATATATATATATTGAAGATGTGTTTGCTGTGGGTGCATCTTTTTTGAAGATGCGACCATGGTGAGTGCTGCTCACCAGGGCTGGTGCTGCTTTGAGCAGCTGGGGCCAGGCGAAACCCAGCCCGGCTATAGTTTGGGTCCGGCTGGATCTCGTGGGCTGTAGCAGAATTTAACAATTTTCCTGCAGCATAAAAGACCTGGAAGAACATAAAAAAAAAAAAAAAAATCTAATTGGGGGCCTTTTAATTGAATTAAATATTAATATGGCTAATGCGATCAATACCATATTGATTGTGTTAGCCACAATAATGTTTAATTCAATAAGTCTGCGGTGCTGGACCTTTTCCTTCCCTGCATTTATTCTATGTTGTGCAGCAGCACAATGCCCTTATGCTCTGCCCTAGGCTCGTGCTGGGGGAGCAGAGACCATATTGCTGTTAATACAAGTATTGCCCGTTACCCCCATACGCTTTGCTTCTGGAGCCCGGGTCCGATGCGATGCTCCGGTCCCTCCCTTAGCAGCTGAGTCCCAGCAGCTGTGTCAAAACGGGAAGACTTCCTCCCTATAAGCTCCCTAACATGCTTCTGAAGGGGTGCCAGGTTCTGGCTTTAAACTCAGCCAACCTTGAAGAATTTTATTTGTGGTTGTAAGCAGAAGGTTTTTATTAAATTAAACTTAATGGTTTTGTTTAACTGAAAAATCGGAGGCAGATGTCCTCCCCCGTTCAATCCACTTACACTACAAGCTTTCTGGCCTCTGTTTTATTTATTTATTTATTTATTTATTGCTGCATTATTCTTGTTTCATTCCACCTACGTTTGTTGAATCCAAGGAAAATCCCTTTTTTTTTTCTCCATGTGTTTCCTCCTCAGCTAAGCAGCAGGGCTGGCAGGTACCAGCATGACTTCACGCCGATGGTTTCTGGCTGCCTTTTGGGGTAAATGGGGCTGGGCTGCGGGCTCCTCTGCTTCAGGAAGGTGCCTGTGAGCTGTGGCTGCTGAGGAGGCTAAATCATAATTTTCTTCTGTGCCCTACAGGTGATAAATCTTTGTACATGTTAAAATATTTGATCACGGTGGCGAAACACGTCTGAGTGCAGCAGGGAAAGAGGCTATAACCAGCCCTTGGGATGTGTTGCGTATTCCCACACCTAATTAGAGCACATTAAGGTAACTATTGAAACCGTCTTTGCGTATTAAATGATAATATCCACTTCTGCTTTCCTTCTTTCCCCTTCACATCCCTGAAAGAGAAGCGCTTGAGTGAAGAAAACCTCAAATAAAGACATTCGAGGCTGTTCTGTGTCTGGAGAGCCAGGGTCACCCCACCTCGTTCAGCTCCTGCTTCACACCGTGCCATGAACACGGGGTGAAGCTTCCAGTGCTCAGCTCATCACCAGTGCTCAGCCTCCAGACCTTCCCCTCTCCAGGCCCTTTTTAATGAGTTTCTGTGCCCAGAGCAAACCTGGGAGCTGGCTTTAATTGTTCTGCACTTGCAGCCACCTCTGTCCCTGCCGTGCCCACCCTGGATTTTTACAGATATTCCCTGCGTTATAACATTTGCACACCGTGGATCCCCGACGTTTCCTTCTAATGGATTTTGCATTAGTAGCTAGTATTGGGAAATCTAGTACCAAAAGGTTAATGTACATCCATTAGTCCTTTCCCCCCCTTCCCTCCTCTTTTTCACGTGCTAGTAGAAGACAACCAATTTCAGTAAATACATTAGGCCTGGAAAAAGTCTGGAAGCACTTGAAATTCTCTATGTGCAAAGCTGTGGGGCTGTTAATATTGTCCTGCCTGAGCACTGCAGGATTTGCAGATGTTGAGTGATACCTTTCAAGTGCTTTCCAGCCTCCACGATCTTTCTTTCCCTCACGAACAGAGCTGGGGGTTTTCAGACCAGCTTTTTTGTTGCTGAGTGGATTACTTTGACTTGTCCATGTCCTGCATGAAGCTGGGCTTTCACCCGTGTGCTCTCAGCTCTGGGCAAGCTAAGGAGGGGCGATACCAGGGCACCGGCTAGACAACCAAGCTCACTTTCCCTGGAGCAGGACTCCCCCTGGACCTGCAGCAAATGGTTTTCTCCCTCCTCCCCAAAAAGCCCGTGTAACAATTTATTTCCTGCTAACTGGAGCAAAGCTGAACCCCAGGTATAGCTCACTGCCTTGCCTGAGCTGCACTTCAGACTTCTCTGAAGCTTTTCCCATCTATTACTCTAATGACCTCAAGTTGCAAGTGGGAGGAGGGCTGGCGATTTGTTTTGCTTCCTGATGCGTTTATGATTTGCAGAATGGGCTTTGTTCTTTAACTGAAAACTTATATTTTAGCGAGGCAGCCCTTTGAAAGTTAAGAGTTTGGGTCCTGATACTGGCACGCTGGTTGTCTTCACGCTTAGCACCCGGTTGGCCTTGCCTTTGGAGCCTCCTCCCAAGACCCTACTGCAGAGCCCCAGCACCACCCTCCTCCTGCACCTTCTCCACGTTATTTCCAGGTACCGTGCCGTTATTCAGGCTATATAGCATGGGGACATGCACTAAAATCTGTGGTCCCTGGAGAAAAAAGGTGCAACACTCCCGTGCCCCTGACAGTAACCAGCTGTTCTCCAGATCCCAGGTAAGCTGTCCTCTTCTGGATATCGCTGACTCAAAGATGTTTAGGTGAAATTAGGGGTGCACAAGCAACTCTGGGTATGCGAGTCGAAAACGATGCGGAATCAAGGCCGAAAGGAAAATAAGAAATCCTGTGTGCTTTAATTTCACTTAATGAGAAACCATTTGCATCTTTCCATTTGTGATCTGTATCTTTCCATTTCTATTCTAATGGTAATTACTGTAGCAGTTTATTAACAGAGAAATCATTTGATGGCTTTCACATATTCCCATACTTCAACTATCTAACAACCTATTGATTCGATAGCTTGGCAGCATTCCTGATTGAGGAGCTGGAGTTCGATTTTTTTCTTTCTTTTTTTTTTTTTTTTTGAAGCACTTTGATCATTTTGCATGCAAAGGATAATTATTTTTGTGGTTGAAACAAGGGATGGATTGCGGATCGATGGAGTTGGCTGTATGTTCCTGTGTGTAATCCCTGCCGCACCCCGTCAGAGCATTTTCTTACGGAAGGAGCTTGAAGAATGATTTGTGGCTTGGATTTCTGATCCCTGGATTACTACAGCCAGTGATGGAAAGGTACGCCACACACCTGCAGGGAGGGAATCTGCCGAAAGACCACAACATTAGCTGGTGATCATGCTGTTATTAAAGCTGTTAAAATCACTGATATTGTTATATTGGGAAAAAGAGAAACATCTGACCTCTAGGAAGAGAAGCTGCGTCCCCACAGGGCTTTTTTGCCCGTGACCCAAAAACAGATCTCCTAAGTGGTTTGTTAATCACTCACGCGCCGTGTTGAGTTGGCCCAGCTTGATCACGCAATGCTTAGGTGACCCCGGGACCTACTGGGAATAAGACACCGGGAGGGCTTGAATTACAGGTTAGTCATTTTCCCGTCTCATATATCACAGACTGAAAGCTTTATGACTTCAGAGCTTACTGTATTAATTTTATGCATGAGCGCTTTATTTTCGCCATACGCGATATATCACCGGCTTACTAGAGCAAAATATCATTAGACCTGGAAAGGGATTTGGTCACTTACACTTTGTCACCAAGGATCATTGCGTGCAGATTATGTAGGGCCGTACAGTGCCATTTCTCACGTGTTTATTAAGCGATTATAAATATCGAGCAGCGCGCCTTCAGGGGACACTTGAGATCTGTTATTGTAGCCACATTTCAGTGAGAAAGATGGCACACGCCGTGATTTGTGCCTCGGGAGGGACTGTCGGAGGGTTTGTCTCAGGAGAAGACATCCCTTTGTGGTGGGAGCAGACGGGCCCGAGCTGCCATCGTTGTGTCTCCTCTCCCATCTTTTTTTTTTCTTCAGAAAAAAAGAAATAAGAGTTAAAAAAAGTTATAATGCATCCTGCATGAGAGTCACTGAAGGCTGGGCCTCTTCTGGAGACCGTTTACTTAAAATTTTATTTAAAATGTTTCCTGCTGGGTATGTAAAGCACAACCTGAAAGCGCGGCTGTTCTCCATCTCCATATTTCCACTTATAACTGAACAACACAAGCCCACCTCTGATTAAGTGATCCACAGAAGAAAAAAAAAATGCAATCTGCCTCTCAAATGTTAATTAATAGTTCCGTGATTCATTAATGAAAAGGGCCGAGACAAGAAGAAGTAGGCAAGCAGGAAAGAGCCTGCATAAATTCGTGGGCAGCCCTGATGGAAGTCTGCACTGAGACCGAGCAGCGTTTGCAGGAAAATGGGGTAAGAAAGGTCTGCAGCAGGCCCCGGAGGAGGCGGAGGCATTGCCTTGTGTTACATGACGGCGTGCTTTTATTAGTTTGATGATGTGCGGTGAGACTATTTCTCTTGGAAATCGGTCTTTGGTTAACATTTCATTTTCCTTCCCAAAGTCAGCTCTGGCTGGCAGCGATATGAAGCACAGCTCCCTGCAATTGGCTGGCCCCAAACTTTATTAATACCACTTGTTGCTGCCATAAATGATCTGTTTCAGGACAAGTAATAAAGCTCTTCTTTTGCAGGTAAGCATGCCCTTGCCTGTTATTGCATGGAGTTTCCACAGCAGGGGGAGAGTGAAAAATCTGTTAATAAAAAATAAGAAGAATAAAGCTCATAATACGTTGCATCCACTGTTATATCACTTTTATACCGACTGCTTCTCTTTAGGAATTGGAGGCCAGGCACTAATTTAACTAAATTGGATCTTTTTTGATGTGATCTATCCTACTGCTACCACGTTTCCAGTCATTTTACATGGATCCAAATGACAGCAGCTGGAAAACCACCAGCCTCACTTCTGCAGACCCACAGAGGGCACAAGTTTTCCAGGGTGGTGCAGGTCCCATACATTAGCACTAGCATACCTTCATCTTCGAGTGGATATGAGAAAATTGGATTGTGGGGCCTGCTACTCTTACCCAGGGGAATAATTTTAAGCATGAGGAATGGAGCTTCTGATATCACGGCTGGGGAAGGGCAGGAGATGCCTGGTGTCCCCCATGCTGGTTGCAGCCCTGTAGCATGAAGCCCGGTTTTCTTCTCCAGGAGCAGACTCCAGCCCAAATTTGTGCTTGTTTGAAGCGAATGTGACTCAGCTGTTTTCGTGCTTATTTCTTGCTGTGTGATGGTTTACAAGAGGTGGGACTGCAAATGATGCCTTGGTCCCCAGACTCCAGCTGGATGGAGACCGAGCTTGGATCTTGGTTCTTGGATCTCTGCACCCAAGAGGAGCAGGCAGGAAAACTCCATCATCTCGTGGCCCTTGTGGTATCTCCACCTCGTAGGAGTTACGATATCCCCAATTGCCCTGCACTGTCCCCTTGCTGGGGAGGAAATCCTTCACCCTCAGGGAAATTTCAACGGAGCAGAGGTCACGAAGGTGGCCCCCAAGTGCCTTCTGCTCCTTGCCCTGGGCCTCCTCCTATTTGATATTTCTCATGCTGCTGACAAAACGGTGGGATTTAGGAGGTTTTACTAAAACCACGAAGGCTAACACATCCTACGGGGCTTCACACCATGGTAACAAACAGGCTTTATTTTCCAGGCGTCTCCATGTGTTTTCTTTTAATGCTGGCGGGGCAGGGAGGGGTAACGCTGCTGTTTGTTTAGAGATGCAATTAACCCAAGCGCAGAGGGCTGCAGCAAGCCAAGAGAATAACCTTGAATCCAGAGAAAGTTAGGGGAAATTTAAAGCCATCTGCAGCTCCAATGGGTCCCTGCACACCCCTTTTGCACACAGTTTCTATTCATGCCGATAAAGTGCCAGAAGATCTGCAATACAATGGAAAATTGCTTCTTTGGGTATCATAGCATCTTGACTTAGAAGTGCTTTAACCTTGGCCTCATGCTTCCTGCGGGGCCTGTTGTCTTTGCTGCAGAAGTGCCGACACCAGCCAGGAGCATGCAGAATTTTTCATTCGAGTAAAATTAAAGCCCGAAACCTTTTACCATCCTCTCGATTCCAGGCATGTTCTACCTGCATTAAACTGAGCTTAATGGACTGCAAAACGAGTGTTTCAGCACGTATGGGAGTGGGTTATTTGCAAGAGGACAGGTTCCGCACGTCCCCTTCCCCCCAGCCCTGCCGTCCCCCGGGACCACGTGCGTCCATCCACGTGGGGGACGAAGACATCGCTAGCACAGCACAGCTCCAGAGCAAATCCACGAAAAAGCCTTCCAAAAAGCCTTTGAGGTGGGCACTGCAGTGCTCCACTTCTGCAGACGGCTCCAAGGCATGGGCTGCAGCCTCCAGCCTGGCTTCAGCATCATCGCCATGCATCAAAACCCAACAACAGCCTACTCCACACTGCTCTGCCACTCATTCAGATCTCAGTCTGCAGCCACGGTGGCCAAAGGGTGTCCAAGGCAGAGCCAGGCTCTACATGGTCTGAAGGGTGGATCGAGGTCATGGTCTGCCTAGAAAATCCCGTGTATTTAACCCTGCTTTGGCTTAACCCAAACCCATACACACCCCCACCCTCTCCCCAGATCGCTTCTGGAAGTGTGGGAGGTACATCTGCAACTATAAATACATACATGGTGTGATAAATGTCCGCGTGCAGACACTGCCTTTCAGTATGTTATTCTCCGTTCCCTGTGTTTTAAAAGCTAACCTTCCCCACTACAAAGGTAGGTCCATTTTCAATAAATTTGTCATTTTCTATATTGAATTGCTGTTGCAAAAACATGTAATTTTGCCACATAAAAGGCATTCATTCACTATACATTCACAGGGGCCTTCTTTTTCCCTCAACAGCCACCGAAGAGAAACACATTATTGCTCGTGCTGTGCCGGAGGCTGCGGGTTTGCTCTTTGGCTTCACGTTTTGCAGCTCCGTGCTGATGCTGTGTGGCTCCAGGCTCCCTGCAGCAGGGACAGGGACGGTGTCCAGTGGGACTCAACTCACGACGTGCCACGTGCCATAATAACGAGGACAGAGGAAAGCAATGCTCTCTGGATGGGCTTTGCCACCGTTTGGAGGACAATTTGGGGTAAAAAGTGGCACCAAAGTGCAACATAGGGGTAAATGTCCCCAGGAGGAAGGGGACTTTGTGCTGTGCAGGTTTCTCTTTTTCTCCCCATCTCCCACTGTGCCTGGGCCAGCCATGAAATTTTGCTGCAGCAGGGGTTTTCCTGCCACGGCCCCCTCTGTTTTGCCCAATTTGTGCTCCTCCTTCCACAATCACTTTTCCACCTGCAGAAGTCTCTATTCACATTGAAAGTGTTGCCTGTAAGACCCCGCTCTTCTCTTACTCTGTTTCAGGAGCATTCATTGCCGTTTTCTATTTACATGCCCCAGGCTGTACTATTTCTTACTCTGTGCTCTTTCTTCATCCCTCATCTTTTCCAGCCCAACTCTCCCTCTTCCCTAGCCCTCTGCCCTACCAAGTGCCTGTCCTTTTCTCTGTCCTTCTCCACCTTCCCTCTCTTTTGGTCACCTTTTCATCTCCTCCGTCTCCCATTTAACCTGTCTGCCCTTGGGCCAGTCCAGCTGTTACAGAGCGGTGGCATCATTTGGTCGTCATTGTCATCTGTCCTTCCCTCCTTCCTTCCTTCCCTCCTTCCTTCCTTCCATCCTTACCTCAGGCTATAGACCCCCACCGCGCCCCGTCGAACCCGCACAGCTCTGAGCACAATCCTGCCGCAATCCAAACCTGTCCCTGAGCATCAGCCCGGGGGAAGGGGAAGGAGGGGGGAGGTTGTGCTCCTCCGTCAAATAACACATGGATCAGACACCTTTCCCTTGGGACGGCAGCCTCTGGAAGCCCAAGACGAACCTTTCAACAAGATTAAAGAGATGGTATTAATTGCTATCGATCATGGGTCAACAAATTAAATTGCATCTGCAACTGCATCTCTGAAAGGTCTAAATGAGAAGAGTAGTTAATGGGGCTGGCTGGCCCAGAGCTGTGATTAATTAAAGGGCGAAATGAACTAAAACACACACACACACACACCAAAAAGAAAAAAAAAAAAAGTGGAAAGAAAGGAGACTGAGATGAGGTTGAAACTCTTTGTGAATAAACAGGTTCAGGAAAAAAAATAGCGCATCTGGGGAGAGCTGGATGGGCTTTCAATTCCAGATCCACTCTGTCGGACCTGGGGCTGGCTGCTACGATGGCTTTGGGCGTTTCTGCTCTGAGTACCCCGGGTGCAGTTGAAGCACTGCCCACAGGTGACCCATGCATCTTTCATGCAAAGCTGCAGAAAAGCCAATCTGTGCTCGTTGCTATCCCAGCCCCACCACTGCTGTGGCACTCAGGGAGAGCAACGGGATCCCCCACGGGACCTGGTGCCTCACTCCGCTCGATTTGGGGGAACCAGATTGGAACCAGATCCCTTCTGACATCTAAGGCAGGACCTCCTGGAGCCCCCACCTCCATGCTCCTGGGAGTGATGCTCCGGCTCGTGCGTGGTCCCTGGGGCTCCCTTTGGATTTATTCTATGTATTTATTTATTTTTGGATTAAAAAATTGTGGGGGGAAATAACGTGCTCGGGATCCAGCTTGCCACGGGCAGAGCAGAACCACAAGGGTTTTCCCGGGGGGAGTTGGGGCAAGGGAGCAAGGGCGCTGCCGCTGCTGCTTGGAAATAATTAACTAGCACAGCATGGGATGTAGATGGCGTTTAATTAATAATGAAGAAAATAATAATATGTGGCACGTATAGCGCTGCACTTGTTCCAAGCACTGTACAAACATTAACTACAGTAATTAAGCTGTAATTAATTAGAGTAACCGCTAATCACTGTAAATAATGATGCATCTGGAGGTAGCGGAAGGAGTCTGCGGGCTGAAAGCGAAGTTCTGGCTCTGGGAAGTGGCAGCGACTGTAAAATGGCACCTGTGGGGGGACCGAGCGCGTGGAGGGGCCGGAGCTGGCGGCGGAGTGGTGGGGACTCGGGGTCAGCAGAGTCACATACGCCACAGGTAGATGGAGAACTTTGCTGTTAGCTTTTTTTTTTTTTTTTCTGGTTCACACACTTTATATTTAAAAAAAAATTTTTTTATAATATATTCTTTTACACCACAAATTTTGTTTTTAGTACCCCCCCCCCCCCATTGTTTTTTTTTTTACAGAATAGTTTTGTTTTTTTTTTTCTCACTAGTTTCAGGCACACTATTGTTTGAAAATGTTGAAGCTGGGTAGTCATTGACAGGCAACAGCTTACAAATAAACGTGTCGATGGCTTCGCTCGTGGTGCTCTGCAGGGAGCAAATTCTCAGCAGCAGCACGGGCAGCACCGCCCCAGTGCTTGTCCTGTGCCAGCCGAGGACCTGCCCCCTGCCGAAACACAAAACGGGGAAGAAATAAAAACATAAAGGCAGTGGTGCGACACCGATGAGTGTGCTGGCTGCTTTCGGTGGCGGATGCTGTGGGCAGGATTTGCTGTCGTCGCTGCGCAGAGCAGGTGCTGGGCCGACGTCTGGCCAAAATGATGGTGATGGGCGAAAAGCAGCAACCCGAGCGTGGGTGGAGGAGGGACCCTGGTGGGTTTTTCCTCGCCGTACCAGCACGAAGGGGAACTGGTGCGTGGGGGTTTGGTCCCTGCTGCCCCAGGACGTGGCCAGCGTGTACCAACCCTCCCATGCCTGTGGCTTCGGCTGCTCCCAGAACATGGGTGGCTGTGCCCGGGCCCCCGAGGAGAGCCCCAGGCTCTCTCCACCACCCTAAGGGGACATCGCATCCAGAGCTGAGCCAAACCCCACCCCAAGCCCTCAAAACTCCCTTCCTGTGTAAGCTTGGCCCCGAAAATCACGGGGAGAATAACTAGCCCAAGAGAAAGAGCTGGGGAGAAACCTCTCAAACCCAGAGAAGCGGCTGCTTTCCTGACGTCCTTGCAAGGATGTTGGTGACCAGGTAGGAGTCCCCATCTGCCTCGTCCCCACGCAGTGGGAAAGCTGTAGCACGGGTACAGCTCACTCGGGGCTGTCCGACCTCATACCCGTGCATCCATCGCTGTCCTCCTGCAGGGCACGTTCCTGTTGTGTTTCTCAGCCCCATTCTCCCCTTTTGGTCTATGTTCCCCCCCCCCCCCCGGCATAGACACAATAGAAACTACCCAGCGCTTCGCTCACAGCTGTATTGCCCCAGCCATCCCGTCTTAGGAAGAGGCTTAAAAAAAAATCATAATAAATAAATCACGACAGCAAAAGAAATTAAGTAACTGTGAAAAACCGCAGTCCACACCGTAGAAAGTGAGAGCGGTGGATGTGCCTCGGAGGCGTTGCCAGTCAAAGAGCTTGCACAGAGTTGTTGTTTTTTTCTTTCCTTTTTTTTTTTTTTTTTTTTTTTTTTTTTTTTTCCCCCAAAAAAACACCGCCCAAACCCCCCCCCGCGCTGATTGTTAAACAAAGGGGGCGGGGGCCCCGGTGGTGGAGAATACATGGGGATTAAAGCAAGGGATTGGGGGGGGGGGACCCCTCTCCCGCGAGGAACCCCTCGGAGCCCCCGGGGGCTTTGCTGGTGACCCCGCTGTGGCCGGCGGCGGTGGGAAGCGCCGGGGTTTGTGCGGCTACAGCGCCTGCTTGCCCTGGCACTCGCGCTTGGAGCACTGCGCCGGCTTCCACCAGTCCCCGTTGTGGCAGTGGCAGATGTTGCAGTCGTCCACCTTCACCTCGATGCCAGCCGGGATGATGGTGGTTCCTGCAAAGCAGTTGGGACCTGCGAAAACACGTGGTAGGAATGAATACATTTTTTTTAAATTTAATTTAATTAAGTCGGGGATGAGCTGGCATTTCATCCTGCCCGGGGGGGCTGTGGCTGCCCCATCCCTTAGGACTCCAGGGAGAAGCAGGCTTTTGCTCCAGCCAAGGAAATTCAGCATCAGGTGTTGAACAGGTAAGGAAGTGGCCATGGGGATGTTTTAAGGCTGCTTTCAGCCGGGAATTGCACCAGACAACCCCCGAAGGTCCCTCCAACCTCCGTTTCGGAGCCAGGAGTTACCAGCCAAGGGCATTCAGAGAAGCTGGAAGGCCAAACTCAGTGTATACACACATACATAAAGTATCTGCGTGGCTTTTTTGGCACCCACGTGGCTGAGAAAGTCCTCCAGTGAGGTCTGAAGGCACAAAGGGGTTGACGGGCACATGGCTGCCTTCAAGCAGTGGGACGAGCTGAGCTCTCCCCACGGCATCTCGGGGTTGTTATTTTGCAGCAGATTTACAGCACTGCCAGCCAACGACACCCAGGGCAATACACGAGGGGAGGCTGAGGTCCCCAGGTCCCTCATTTTGGGGACAAAATGGGGAAGGGAAAAATGCAGCTATTTGGGGTAGATCAGTGGGACTGGAGGTGAGGAGGCACCGAAGCAGCACCGAGCATCTCTGTGCTGTCCTGATCAGGCCACCCGATGGACCAGCTGTGGTCAGAGGCTGGAGAGAGGGAAAATTGCAGAAAGTGGGGTTGATTTTATTTTTTCTCTTTTACCGAATGGGTGGAAACCTGGCTTTGGGCTCTGCTGACAAGTGCCTTCCTGGGAGATGCTTCGCTGCCCTCTCAGGCTCACCCTTCTCTTTTATCAGACCTTTTTTCTTTTAACTTAGACTAATACTGCTCCAGATATTTTTTTTTTCTTTGTATGCTCCCAAAATAGCCACCGACAGTCACCGACCTGACACGTTCTCTTTGGCACACCGCAACCAGCTGGCTGGAGCACTTTGCCTCCTCTCTCTCTGCTCTCCACCACTCACCCAGAGCAAAATGTTAAATCCCCCCTGCCCCAAATCCAGCACGATCCCCATCAGCCATCCCGTTTTTACCCCTACCTGACCCTCTCCCACCTCGGCTCCACGAGTGGGTCCTGTTTCTCCAAACCTGCTGGCAGCATCGCACCCCGTGCTGAGGTACGAGGAAGATGTGCTCAGAGAGGGAAACTTGCTCTGCTGAAATGTAGTGGAAAATAAGCCCCCTCCCTTAAGTTTTTCACCTTTTCTGCCCCTCAGATCAACCTCCCAGCATGTCCAAGGCTCCGTGCCCCGAACCTGACTGCTGAGCATTTCCCACCTTGTTCTGATCTGCGGCCCCACTGCTATGGGAACAGCTCAGCAATCCCCCTTTTCCCTCGCTCAGGGAGACGGATGGGGGAAGTTTGCTGCTCCCACAGACAATGCAATGGGGAGATTTGCTTTGCTTAATATAATTAATACTCATGAAAGAGCACGGCGCTCCGGGCTGTTTGCTAGAACAACTGGTGAGATTTTTACGGTGAAATAGCACATGGGTCCTGGTGTTGCTTTTATGGCAGAGGCAGCACGAAGAGAAAAATCATTTACATCTTGGCTTTTGGGAGCCGATTTTGCAACCCTTGGACGTCAGGCTGGACAGCCAGGGGATGGCACGCGTTGTCTGCCGGGGTCTCCTGCTCCTCCAGGAGCCTCCGCAGCCCTTTGGAGAGATGAGGGCTGGCCCCAGGGGAATTCAGCATATTCAGCTGGTGGACATAGCATTCCTGTAGCATTTAGGAATGGATACAGCTTGCAGGCATTCCCACGGACGCTCATTCAGATGAACGAGCCTTGATTAATTTGCTTTTGGAGCTTGACCACGAGTGCAATAAGGCGTAGGAATTAACTGCTGGCAATTTGTGCCGAGCTTGAGCAATGTGGCCGGGTGCCCTCTGTGGGGGGAGGCAGGCAGCGTGCAGCCTGCACCGAGAGCACCCCCAGTTTGTGGTGTCTCCAGTGTGCTCCCATCATTGCTTGGCCAAAATCGCCACGCATGAAGCGATGACCAGGCGGGACGTGGGCCAGGAGCAGTAAGAAGAGGCAGAGCCCCTTGAAAGTCCCTAAGGCCAAGCCCCTCCAAAGGTGCTCTTCAGTTTCTTTTCCCCCTTTCCTGCACTTCGCTCCTCACAAGACCATGCTGCTAGCCTTTCTCTTGCACTGCCTCTTTAGGAGAGGTTTTCCGTGCCATCATTCACCTTGCTGCCTGAAGATACATAAAAGTTATTTAATCTCTGCATTAAAATTATATACTTCTGCGGTATCCTTCTCTAATCTAAACCTGAGTAGCTTGCTCTAATAAAGCACTACATCAGGAAAAGGAGTGCATTAAAAAGGTGCAACTAAGCTGAAAAGTTAAATTCTGTGTCTCTTCCAGGCTGTCCCCATGAAGGGATGCTCACAGACAGGCACGAGGACCCAAATCTTAACCAGGACGCGATCGGCCAACCCCGACCATCTCCTGCAGTGGCATCTGAGGAACGCAGGGCAGGGACTCAAGTCCCCTGGATGATGACCCGTGTCCCAGTGACACAGATGGATTTAATCCTCGCTGCTTTGCACCATGGTTAGACTCTTACCCACAGCTCGTTATCAGTCTTAATTGTTATCAGTCCCGCAAACAAATCATAGAATCATAGAATGGCCTGGGTTGACAAGGACCTTAAAGATCATCTAGTTCCAACCCCCCCTGCTCTGGGCAAGGTTGCCTTAGTTTAAAACCATTTCCCCTTGTCCTACTGCTACCAACACATGTAAACAGGCGTTCCCCCTCCTGTTTATATGCTCCCTTCAAGTACTGGAAGGCCACAATGAGGTCTCCCCGGAGCCTTCTCTTCTCCAAGCTAAACAAGCCCATCTCCCTCAACCTTTCTGCACAGGAGAGGTGCTCCAGCCCTCTGATCCTCTTAGTGGCCCTCCTCTGGACCTGTTCCAAGAGCTCCACATCCTCCTTGTGCTGTGGGCCCCAGGCCTGCACGCAGGCTCCAGGTGGGGTCTCACAAGAGCAGAGCAGAGCGGGGCAATCACCTCCCTCTCCCTGCTGACCACCCTACTGAGGAGATTTCCAAGCAGCAGGTAGTCTGACTGGACTTGGTGACACCTCCCAGTAGGAAGAACCATCACCCTCACCATTGTCCAGCTGTCCTTGCAGAGCAGTGTGCCTGTTCTGCAGGGGCAGCTGGGGAGGAAGGGGGATCACTGGGCACGTACATGCTTCTAACGCCGAGCAGGGACCTTTTGCCATGCCGTTGTCCCCCAGTTCACCACCATTGCTGTTAGGGGAGCAGAGGAGAGGGGGTTCACTGCAGCAGGAGCTCTGCCTGCCTGCTGGCCGCCTCCTCGGCCTCCCTCACGCGGCTGCCGGGGCTCCCTCGGCTGCCCCAAGCGGCCTCGGTGCCGGAAGAAAAGCCCTGCCCGCCTCGCACGAGTGTGGCTTGAATTCTGGCCCCAGGGCAGAGGCAGGAGCACGTCCTCCTGCAGGGATGGGGGCATTTGGGACGTGACAAAAGCCATTCACGCACCTTCGGGAACTGGAGCTCGGGAAGGGAGCACCTCGTGTCCAAGCTCCCATCTCGGACAGCAGAGGAGCTACAGACCGCAGGCAGACCTCAAGGACAGGTCCATCTGTCCATCCACCTGTTCGTCCCCCCCCTTTTAATATAAAATGCGGGTTGGTGTTCTCCAAGTCACCTACGGGATACGCGCACCGAATTCCTATTCATTTCGGAAGGCTCTGGGTGTGCAGATACCTCAATTGGCACTGAGAATTGTAGCTTTTGTTAAAAAAGGCAGATGCAAAGGAAGACCCTGTGCTTATAAAGCACCTTCAGGCCTTTTCGGAGTCAGATTTTTACAAGGAAACAAGCAACACCTCAGACAGTGCACCCGCCACCTCTTCACTGAGGTTCCAGCAGTTACCCGGCCAAACGAGAAGGATTTTCTCTTTAAAATCCCTTTGCAGACAGCATAAAGCTTTGGGGGAATACGATAGTTTTTTTAAAAAGATAGGTAGATTTTAACAGCAGCCACTCCTAGGTCATGCTAACCTTTCAGGGAAGTAATAGGCTTTTAAAAACTTGTCTAAATGGGTATTTCCCCAGATGAACTCCAGCTGCTCTGAAGGTACATTCATTCTTTTAACGGATCCAACACGGCAAATCATATCTTTTTTTTTTTTTTTTTTTTTGGTGGGGGCGGGGGGCTGGTATAAAAGGGATTAATTTAAAATACATCAATGAATAAAACTACCATTAAGGTACGGCCTCGTTAGCCCTGCCCACGTAATGGTGTTGGAGCACCCGTTCACCTGCCGGGGCAGGGATCAGGGGCTCCTGCAGGCTGTACCAGCTCCCTGAGCACGGAGATGCGATGGGAAGCCCTCGTCTACTGAAGGAGGTGGCCAAAGAGCCATCAATTCCCCAAGCTCTGGGTCTGTGCTCTCCGCCGGGCTCTCTCCATTCTAAGGCGAAGGTTAACAGCAGCAGCAGAACAACTGGGACGTTTTCTCTGGTCCTTTGAGGTTTTTTTACCCAACTTCCTCACCTCTTGGTTGTGCTCCGTGGGAAAATTTAATCATTTTTACAGCCCATTTTAACATTTTTATGTCTTTTTTTTTTTTTCCTACAGAAAAAAACCCCGCGTTTGATGTAAGAATTAAAACAGTATTTCACCCCTAACTGCAATCACAGATGATGTACGGAAGCGAGCTGGCTGCACGTCAAATCAGTGTAAAGCCAGAACTGAGTATAACTTGGTCGCTACAGCTGTGCAAGAGGTTTTACGCTTTTTTTTTTCTTTTTTCTTTTTTTTTTTCTTTCCATATAGGTCATAAAACGAGGCAGAAACTGTGACTGTGCTGATTTGGTATAAACCAAGCTTTCTAATACGTGAAAGAGGAAGAAAAAGGAAACAGGATTAGTACATAGGCATCCAGGTGGTGCATTTACATGTGCAACCTAGTGAAAAATAAGAGAAAATAGAGAGGGATGCTCACTGGGCAGCACCTTTACAAGCAACATGCCCTGATCCCCTCTGCTGGGAGCCACACGGATGTCTCCAGCAGCTGCAGGAGCAGCTTTGATCCACGTTTCCGTCCCCTGGTTTCCCTCTTCCGAGGGCGCATTACGCTACCTGAATTTAATGGTATCCATGGCACTTGCACAATGCCTTCTAATGGGGCCGTGCAAAGAGTCAGGTTGCTAATAAAATAAAATGAGCAGTGCTGGTTTTGCATGTGAATGGCTGCGTTTAACTAAACCATCAGATGGAAAGGGATCGTACTTGCCGTCGCTAATAATTCCGGGTGCCACTACAAATGCATTACCACAATCTGTGTGGGCTCTTACACTCAGGCGGATGCCGGGTGACATTATTCTGATGTGACAGGCCGGGAGAGCTATTCAGCACGGCAAGGTAGCAACTAGGAATGATGAAAGGCTGGGGGAAATTTACAGCAGGTACACGTGATTCTCCAACACCCCCCCAAGTTTTCAGAATGCTTCATTAGCCCTCACACTGGTCTATTTTATTTAGGTGTCTCCGGGCAAAGCTATTTTTACTCTCTGATCTTGGTGGCACCAGAGCTGAGCAGCTCATGGCCTTTTTTCACTGCTCCTGGAGTGACGCAAAGAAGACCTGGGGTGATGCTGCCCAGGTAGGCATGGGGAGGGCACAGCTGTGGGCACCCACCACCTCCTGTGGATACCCAGCAGCCAAACCCAGCAGATTCCCCCCACCAGCAGGGTTTTTCTGGGGGATTTAGGCTGGCCATCACCTTCTGTTGGCATTACAGGGCGTGTTAAGGGCAGGGGAGAGGTGGGTGTGCTGAACCAGGACCCCAGAAGGAAATCCCACAGTCATCACTTAAAAGTCGCTCCTGCCCTGCTCCTTCTCGCCTTCCTTTTTGCCTCTAGAAATTTATTTAAAAGCCAGAAGTGGGATTTAGATGTTAGAACAGCTACTGACCTGATGCGAGTTAGTGATTTTACAAAATGCCTAAAAAATGTCTTACTTACTTTAAAAGATTGATGTTTCCTATTGTATTTTTTCAATGCCAATTAATTACTTAATTCATTAGCAATGTAACACAAGAATAGTCTTTGAAAATCCAGTGCTTTGTGTAGATGCCTTTAATTATGGATAATTAAATACTGTGGAAGGACCTGATTATACCTCTGAGCATTTTCTAATCTGGAAAATGAAACACGGTCTTGTACTCTTCAATGCGCGTAGCGAAAGCTGAGCTCGACAGCCACTTGCAGGAATATTAGGGGGAAAAAAATAAAAAGGAAGCCCAAAATTTAGATCAGCGGAAGGTCTTCTCAACTAAAGGAGAAATTGCTGGGGAAGATCGAGGAATTTTGGCACACGTCTCCACACGGGGCTTTCCACTACTCATGCTGTGCTGGGATATTGTTATTTCCTTATTATACTCCTTATTTACACCTTATCTACACCTTTACTCCTTATTTTACATTTTATTTACTCCTTATTTACACCATGACCAATTCCTGCCCCCGAGGCTGAAAAGCAACAGATTTCCTTCTCCCTTAATTAAAAGCCACCAATGATGATGGCGAGGGAACATAAAGGTTTGCGGTGAGGTGAGGTTTGGTCCCTGCAAAATCCAGCCTGCCAGGCTCACCACCACTTTGACCTTACCATCTGGGAACATTTTGGCCATTTGGAGCTTATGTGGGGAATTTTGCTCTTTTTTTTTTTTCCCCACCAGGTTGGTGGAAAGCTGATGATTCCAGGCTGAAGTTCAACCAGCACCTGCAGAGCTGTTTTAATGAAAACTGCCCCTCTTGCAAGCGCTTTGTGCAGCGGAGAAAAGCCAGATCCTCACGGGGTAAATGGTGGCACCACCTTGATGTTCGGCACGGAAGAGCTCTCCAGCACCAATGCTGGACCTGTCCCCAGCTCGATGCTGGACCTGCCTCATCACTGGGGACACGTCCCTGCTCCTCCTGGGTGGATGTTGGGGTCCTGCTCCTTCTGCTCCAGCACCCGAGGGTTCAGTGCTGCAAGGGGGACACGCGTGTGACCGTCCCCAAAATGAGCGCTGCTCATCAGTCTGCGGCAGGGCCATCCACTCCACCTCCCCTTGGCACCCGGGGGGCACCTTCTTTGGGTGCCACATCCCCGTGGGGACTCTCAGCTCATCCCCAGGGTTCATCACAGCATCCCTGACCTGGACAGCATGAGCCTGTAGCAGTGCATTCACTCTCTCAAGGGTAGCCATGAAAAAATGTGGTTTCTGTGCAAAAATATAGCAAATCAGTTATTAATACTGATGACAGATTCCCATTTTTAATCAGTTTCCTTAGTAATTACTGCTCCACGGTTTCTGTAATACATTTCTTTTTTTGTTTGACACAGCTTGAAGAGTGACCAAAAATGATCTCCTCGTAGCACGGGGAGGGTGCGGGAGCCTTGCGCATGCCGACCACAGCGCGTCAAACAGAAGCCGGATAAATGCATCCATTAATTGGCACTAATTGCAGCCCGACGAGCAGGGTGGCAATTGCTGTGCTGCCGGCACGGGGCCGGTGCTCAGGAGATGAGGGCTGACGCAGGGAGATGCTGCACAAAGCCGGTGCAGGTGAGTAATCCACATGCACGAGGAGCCCCTTGGACAACAGCAGTGGCTGCAATGAGTCAGGGATCGCAGCGAGGCTCTTCTGGGCAGCACACCCCATGGCTCCTCGGCCCTAATGAAGTCAGAGCCTTGCAGATGAAAGCTCCAGTGCTGCACGGTGGCTGTGTGAAGTTCCTTAGAGGCAGACCAAGGAGCTGCCAGGGATTTACCTGCTGCCGGGGGCGGTGTGAAGGCAGGATGGTGTGTTGGTTCCCGAGGCAGAAACCACAAACCAGAGGGACGCACTGACCTGTGCTGATGAGATGCAGGAGAAATGCTGTAGTATCGCACAAGGACTCTTGTATCTCCCCTCTCCTGACATTTCCCGGGTGCTGTAATTAGGTGAGGGAGAGCAATTAAAGGCGCAAGTTGCCCCTTGTGAGTAGCAGAGCCTGCGGGCCTGATCCTGTAAGGTGCAGAGGGTTTCTTGGGAAGCTCTGGGTGCCTTCAGCTCTCTCCAGCCAGGCGTGGATGGTGGCAACCCCTCCATGGAGTCCATCCTGGACCTCACAGCTTACCCCAGCAAAGGCAACAGCCCAGTGGGAAGGATGTTTCATGCCACAGTCGGAATGTTGAGATGTCTGCTAGTCCTTTCCCACTCATTTTACCCCCTAAAATAAATTCAGAGCAGGTTCTCTAAAATAATCCGTCAGGCAAAAATGCCCTGCACCTTCCTCTTCATTTGATATTTCTTAATTAAAAAATATCTATATGCTACAACATGCCACCCGCCCAGGTTAGAGCCAGTGCATTTTGAAAGCATTGAAATGGGGCATCTCAGCATTCCAAGCTTTTTTTTTTTCCATCTTTTTTTTTTTTTTTTTTTGAGGTAGGAACAGCCAGTTTGCAATAACTGGCCTTTTTCCAAGGAACACGGCTGTGAGTCAGCAGTTTCTGACCAGCACATCCCCATCCTCTTCAAATGCTCTCAACCAGCTACAGTGAAAAAAAGTCTGATCTTTGAAGAGCGTTGGAGAAGTCTGTGTGCACCCTCACGCAGACCACTTCTCACGATCTAGCCCTGTGCAGGACACCGATGCTTTTATTTGTGGTACCTCACCTCCTGCTCCCTTTATTCTCAGCACTGTGAGCTTCTCTACCAGCACAAAATTGCTGCCACAACATGTTCTTAATTGGGACGAAAACATGGCTTATTTTATGTGTAAGCAAGATACATCACTTTACATCAGTTGTGGGACTGGAACGTATCTAGATCTTTTTTTCCAAGCTACTTGTTGAATTCCTTGTGGCAACTCCAGTTGCAGAGATGGGTACAAGTGGAATACGCACATCCTAGAGTTTATCTAAAAAGAATAAACCTGGTGAGCCCCCATGCACAAGGAATACATCGTTCACATAGCACAGGATACATGTGATGAGGCTGTAGGGGCTCTGGGATATCTAAGGGAAGACTTGGTTGCCTTTCCACATTCCTAGGAGATGAAATCTAACTTTTATTAGACATTTTCTGTGCAAAAATAAGGTTAAATGTATTTGATGGGATGACACATCTGGAATTTGTGCTGGTTGGTACTGTGGTCATACACAGGGCAGGTTTCACTGGAATCCTGTTTGCTCTATGGGACTGGCAGTGTTTGGTGCTTTCCAGGCTGTTTTCGCTGTGGCTCAGACGTGCCAGCAGCTACTTGGTGCTGATGATGAGGGTGCCACGGTGAACTTCCTAGCCCTTGTTTTGCTGTATCAGCAGGGCCAGAGACGCCGAGGAACCAAGCCAGACTAACAAAACCAGGCAGAGCAAAGAAGGCAACATCCTCTCCTCTTTTCTACTGGGCGTTTATTTGCTGATGACCAAGCCTAAGCTCTTCAATCTTAGGTATTAATTCAGATCAACATTGCAGATGGGTTTTCCAAACAGAAACAGAAAAAAAAAAAAAACAACCAATCAACCAACCAACCAAACAAACAAAAAAACACACAAGCAGTTACCCCCCAGCCAGCCAAGCTCTTTGCACCCTGCCCTGTCCAGGAGATGTACTCTGCCAGAAAATCAGGGGTAGAGATGAAAAAAAATGCACCACAAAAATATTTTCTAATCTCTCCAGACAAACTGTCTGATGAGATTGCAAGTGTAACAGGCTAGGACGATGTGCAAATATGCAGTAATATTCAGAATGAGATTGCTGTGCTGATTTCCTTCACAAAGGTGTGCAGGGGTAGGAGAGATGCGGGACCCTACCAAGAAGCAGAGGGGATGGAGAAAGCTAAAAAAGGTGGGGGGAAGGAGAGGAAGCAGGAGAAGAAATCTTCGAAGTGCCTTTTTTTAAAAAATTCTAAGTCTTCTCAGACTTGCTTAGCTCTAATCTTTAATTCATATTTTCATTACAGTCTCTTTGCTCTGTAAAGTCTGCATTTCATGTAAAAGGAGCAGCTCAAACATCAATTATTTGACATAAGTCAACCCCTTGTTAAAGTCCTCTACTCTACATATATGTTGGCTCCAATAAAAGAAGCATTAAACATTCATTAAATTAGAAATACATGAAGACAGTGTCTGCCACTCTTCCCATACAGATATGCTTAATAATCCCAACCTTCGAGAGGAGCAGAAGCAAACCCATCTCTAATCCTTTCAGAAAGCCTGACCATGCACAACACCCCAGCCTCCTGCAATTTGCCTGTGAGTCACCCAGAGATATTAGCTCTTGCAGGTCAGATCCTCAGTGTGAGTAAATCCGAGCAAACCAACGCTGCTGGCATTACACCAAGTGACACGGACTCAGGAGTTGGCTCCAGGTTTCTCTTGCAGCAAAGTGGTTTACAGCAATGTAATTGGATAAAAACGTCGCTTTTGGTCTTTTACATTGCACGAATAATCTGATTATGTGGGGGACAGCAACAACCACCCCTGTCTGAATTTCAGTATTGCCTGGGCTGCTTATGTTCTGCAAAAGGAACCTGGTTTCCCAACAGGAATCTAGGAAATTCTTCACCAAAAAAAAAACCAAGCCCACCCCCTCCTCTATAAAATGCTACTGCGACAACAGTGGATCTGGAACCACTTCTGCCATAGACTTGTGCACACAGATGTCAGCAGCATTTTCCCAATGGGAAACAATCCCCAGTAAACAAATGCTTCTTCATAAGTATCTCCGAGTTTAAAGACCAACGCAGACCACACATAACATGTTTCCAACACCTCCGTGAGCTGTGTCCTTATAATGAGAGCTTTGGAGCAAGTCCCATCCACCAAATGACTTCTCATAATCCTCCGCAGACCTCCTCTTCAGGGTGATGGTAGACATTCATTTAAAGCTCTGCTGGGCATGGAAACATGGTTAGGACCTCGGGTACAAATTCAGGATGGTGGCTTTCAGCTCCTGCCTGGCAGAGTCTTCTCCTGCCTTTAATATGTGAACGATCCTTTTCTTGCTTCCTGGGCAAAGGAAAAGGCCACAAACACTTGGGAAGCACTTAGCTGACCTGTAAGCTCACAGATGAACATTTTGGGTGGCAATGGGCTGTCATCCCGCTGGCTCCCCACTGCAGCACTCCCTGCATAGGGCTTTTCCTGGCAGCGTCCCAGTCGCTCTCATGCTACACAGTCCCACAGCTACTGCTTCGTGTGAGCACTGAGCTGTGTGGTGGAGTTGATCACATTTACCACCGGCCTGTTCGTGTCTTTTTTATTCTCTAAAGGCCTTTCCACTCCCTCCCCTCTTAAAGTTTCTCCTTCTTCTATGCTTTAGGAGGTGGTAAATTCAACCCAGCCCTGCTTGATGCTACCCAGCGCTGGGGTGGCTCATTTTGGAAGATTTATTTGTATAGCTTTCCAAAGCTTCTCACCCAAATCAGATGACTTCCAACAGCTGTGTCCACAGGGAGCAGGTCATAGTCCTGATTCAGCAGCATCTTTAAGCATCCGCACGAGATTTCCAAAAGCAGCAGAGGGGTTTACAGATTCCTATGCACCTAACTCTCATCAGAAAATGCGGCGTCTACCAGCCTTTAACCAGTTGGCCCGAAGTAATGGAGGTGAACAAGCTCAGCTGAAAATCAATTTCAGTGAAATAACATCTTTTTAAAGGAACAGTAGAGCAAGTACTGAAGTATTTTGTTGGGTCAGTGGTGGCCTGGCCCAAATATACCGCCTTGTTTTCAGTCTTGATCTTTTACCAGTTTTTAAATCAATCCCTTTCTTCCTTGGTTGGTAATCAAATCACTCCTTTAATTGAGCTAACAGGGCACCGCAGTTTATGTTCCTGCTGGTAAACACAAAGAACATTAGCTGACAAACAATCAAAAAGGCATCCTTTGTAGTCTCAGGAATTTTCTTTTGTGTTCAGCCTTCCATAAGCATTGATTTTCATAGGCAGGCACGAAGCCTTGATGTACCAGGCTCTGCCATCGCTATGTTAAGGCCGCTTCTACAAGCGCTGCAAAAAACAGGAGACTCCTGATTTGGGATGGTGTCCAAAATGGAAGAAGACTCCCAATCCGGGCTGGCATCTTTTTGTCAGCACAAAAGGAATCAGCTGTAGAACAACCATCAGCCCCCATGCCCTGGGTGAATGCTGCGTGACGAGGAGCAGGTCCTTCCCGTGGCCGCTCAGCGTGCCGTCCAAAAGGGCTGCTGGCCGTGGGGGCAACAGAGTACCCAAAAAGCTGGCTGGCTGCTGTCAATTCTTCATCCACCAAGAGCAAAGGGTGATGTGGCTATGCTACGCTACCGGTTTCGGTCTCTCCGACCTACGAAGAGGGTTGTGGAGTCCAGCAAAGTCCAGCATGGGAGATATGTCCTCTTCTTGGCCGGTCACACTCAACTTGCATTTGCACAATCAATCAGCATATTGCATAGACTTTGACTGAAGGGGTTTTAAATCTTAAAATGTGGCCATTTCAGGACTTCCTGAAATAAATTAGAAGAGGAATTTTATTTAGTTTTTTTTCTTTTTTTTCTAAAGGAATTTCCCCATGGCTCCAAACCACTGCTTTCCATAAAGTAAATGAATATGAAGTCTTCTCGTGTCGTCTTGCCACATTTTCTGTGTTGTCTTTATTCTGCAACAGTTGTATATAATCAAATGGCAGACAAAACATCCTTTCCCCAAACCTTCATTTTTTTTCCTCACACTTTAATTTTTTTTTCCTCATCTCATTGATTTTTTTTTTGGTCAATGATCATGTTAGAAGCAGATGCTTTCCAAAACAATGACGTGGAGAGTCAGTGATCCACATCTTGCAGATAAAGAACAAGCAACATTTATGCAGTAAAGCACAGGTAACTTACTGTCCAGGCACTGGATTATATGGTATTAAAATCTTGGCACATTTCAAGATATCCAATAATTTGGAACAATACAGACCACATGGGAAAGTTCTTTCTGTCAATATTGGTTAATGACTTGCACTGTTAATCCAGTACCCTAACCTATAATACAGTAAGCAATTTACATTTATATGGAGCCTTTTTTCCCCCAAAATCACAAAGGGCTTTGCAAAACTAACACTCCCACAGCACAGTACCTGGGCCCTGATTGGGTTGTCTTGCTGATTCAGAAGGAAGAGCCCTGGGCACTGACTGAATGGCAGCATCTCCGTGTATTTGGTGAAGGAAAGGCTGCCCCTGGCTTTGTTGGGCTGGGGAACTCCTTAGGGGATGCTCTGGGCAAAACACATCGTGGTACGGAAGGAACAGGCTGGGGCGCCGAATGCTGATTTCAAATTAACTTGAACTGAGAAATAATGAGCAGCGAGTTTATATTCTCAGCAAATTAAGGGAGAAGCTTAGGTAAAATGTGGCTTTATGTGCTTGGAAATAAATTATCATATGCATGGAAATAAATTATTATTTATTTGGTTTTGTGCTCATGCCCTCAAATATGAAGATGTTTGTATGGAATTATTAATATTTATAGCACATTATAATAAATACCCATAACAGCTTTGCCTGAATACATGCTACTTTCCCAAGGTAAAGTCTACTGAAGGTCAAACGGATCTTTCACTTGTGCATGGAGGGCAGGAACAGAGCCTTTACTTTGAAATCTGGATCAACTGTGGTAATTTAGAACTTTAATTAAAGACTCAGTGACAGATTATCTACGAGACGTCTTCCTGCTGCCCAGTATTTCATCACGAATGCCTCCAGAAGCCAGTGCTAAACTGAGTAAGAACACTTGCCAGGAAGTATTTCACCGCAGACGTGTTAGCTTTTATCTGTCTTGTTGTGTAACAAATTCTTTTGTTGAGGGTTGGTGGCAACAAAAATTAAATTAAGAGCAAAACCAGACCCCCAAACAGAGATTTATAACGCTTCTTCTGTTCATCCCTCAAGAAAATGAAAGTGCCAAGGCAAAGTCTAGTATTTTAGCAATTGTGTTAATGTATGTGTAAATGGCCGAAGGCGCCTTTGAAACGCACTGAAAAGAATTTCACACTTCAGAGAGGGGAAAGAAGTTAACAATTCTATTGTGGCTTTTATTGGAATTTTAAAATTAATTTCCCTGAGACAGCTGTGCCATAAAAATCCCCCATGATGATGAAGTTTTGCTAATGTCGGGATTATTTTTGGATTCAATGCTGAGGGCGTGCTTTGCAGAATCTGAAGAGGGTGGGACCCAGGGGATGGGTCCACCTGGGCACCACCAGAGGATGATGACCACCTGGGCATGCCTACAGCCCTAGGTGCAGGAGGATGGGACCTCGTGGGGGATTTTTGCACAGAAAGGCTTCGGTGGGAGCGGGGTGGATGGATGATCTTGCCCAACTGATGGAGCGCCTGGGGGCAGGAGGGATGGCACAGCCCACGGCAGCCCCATCTTGACTTTAACAGTAATAGGCAAGTTTTGGGTCCCGTGGAGGAGAGAGTTAACAGGAGCTGACATGCTTTTGTCTGGAGAAGCCACAATGACTAGAAATAAAAACTCCGGGCCATGATTCTGCGGTCTGTCACTACCAGGAAATGTGAAATCCACTGACCTTTCATCTCCACAACAGAAATGCTGCACAGCACCTGGAGCCATCGCCCTTAAAACGCACTCTGACAACCCAAAGATGATGGGCCACGAAGGAGAAAATGTCCTCTCCTTCTCTCACCCCTAAATTTTGGCCTCCCCATGAACTCAGCTTGCTCTGTGTGCGGTGCGGGTCCCGTGCCCAGCAGAGCCAGTATTGCACGAGCCATGTGCATTTAGCAAAGCACGAGGTAACAATTCCATTTCTTTTGACAACAAGGAATAAATCTCCAAAGCCGCTTGTTCAGACTGCTCTTAAACGATAGTAGAGGGAGGGAAATTGATATTGGCTTTTTATGAATCTTCAGGTCAGGTGCGTTAGAATCAACAGATTTTTGCATTAACCTCACTGCTTCACAGCACTTTTGCCCTTGGCAAGACATAATTAAGAAAGGCATGAAAATCTATCTGAATGTATCGAGAGGAAATTATTCTCCAGTTAATGGCAGCAACAGCTAAGCAAGCAAGCAAACCATGCTGCTAGCAGAGCACAGCAAATGATGCAGGGCTGTGTTTTAAACCAAAACAAGGATTTTCCTCACCACAATTTCAAGGAGCAGCTTTTGAAATGAGGATTTGTACTACATGTTGTTCTGGGGATTAACACCCCCCCCCCCGCGCCCCCAACAGCTGTAGCCCTTGAGCTCTGCTCTCTGCTGATCTAAAAGGATGACCACAGGGACTGAGACTAAGCTAAAATCTTTTCATCACACCGAGACGTGGCACTGTAATGTCTTCACTGCTTTGGTAGAAAGAAAACACTACTGGATGGAAGGAAAAAGAAAAAGAAGAAAAAAACAAATTACAAAAAAAGAGGGATTTTGGTCATTTAAGTGGGACTGTCAGCTTGTGTTATCTTCATGCATTTGTGAAACTGAACTTTAATTGACTGGCTGCAGTAGAAAGCTGAAAGATAAAATCATGGTCTCAAGATGAGCAGACAGCTTCAAATGTTGTGATCCTCATTCATTAGGATGTGTCAGAGGGGTTGGGAGGGGAAGAGGCACAGCAATGTCTGTTATTCTTTCACATGAAGTTACCAAAATGTTAGAGGGAAGCAAAGGCTGGCTCCACTCTCCAAGCTACATCCAAGAAGAATAACAAAATTTGCTCATCTGGTTCCCTGCGACAACCAAGACTATCTTGGCACCCACTTATTTCTATCGCTTTGCAAATTATTTCATTCTATTTGTGAAGGATAAAGTCAGAATTACAAGCATTAGCCAAATATCCACCAGTCAGCACAGCCTGCAGCAGGAGGAGCTGAAAGCCCTCTGGGGGAGTCCTGGCATCTCTTCCCCACGGCCAGGCTGGGACATAAAGAGGGGCTCCCCTACAGAAAACCCCCATGCAGATACCCTCAAGGGATGACCATGCCACCACGCCTCCTCCTCTTCATTCGATGCCAACTCAGAGCAGCAAGAACTGGTCCCCAGAGACCCCTGAGGTATGCAGACTGCTCTTGAGAGGATGTTAAGAAGTACTTCCTTGCCTAAACCAGGTTTCAGAGAACTTTATAGCTGTCTCCAACAGATGAGTAGAGGAATTTGGTAAATGCATGGATGAAGCCTCCTGGCATCTAGCTGAGGGTCTCCATCACTACACCATGCCCTGAGCCCCTTCTGCAGGTATCTGATTTTTTTTTATTTCCTCCTGTCCTCACTCCCATCAGTAGGAGCTGCTCCTTTCCCTGGTTCTGTTTTTGGAAGAAGGATGCTGCCCACTCCCAGTCACCGGGATGATAGGGACTAGAGCCACTGGCCCCTGAAGTCCACCAGACATGGGGGAGTTTAGTTATTGGGGGTCATGGTGGTGGAGCGTTGGTGCAGCGGCTCCTGGACCTCTGTGAAGCCACCTTTGAGTCTGCACTCCTGGGAAGCCCGAGCAATGTTCACAGCTTGGATTTGTGAGAAGTGAACCGGGTGGGGAAGAACTGGCAGGGGAGGGGGATTCAGCACAGTGCCCTGTAAGCAATGGGAACACAAAGTCCAAAACCACACCAACAGTGTTTGTTCAGGTGCAAAAGAGACCAAGCTACGGGTACAGACACCAGGATGGCCAACCCAGCCTCTCCTGATCAGCAGGGTGCCTCATGACAGTTTTTTGTGCTCTTGTTGAATGCAATGGGAAACTTTGCACCCAACCACAGTGGGCCACATGCAAAGACAGTGGATACAGCTGATCAAAACCCCTTTTCCCTGAAATTTACTTGCAACAAACTAATGAGATTTCCTACAGACATTTTTCTGCTTTCCAACAGACACGTAAAATTCTAAATGATATCTTTAATAATACTGTTGAGTATGGTTTAATATAGACCTCTGGATTTCAATCCTATTGGCATAATTTCCCAGACTGCTCAGAATTGTTCCAATTCCTTTAGCAAAAATATTTTGCATTTCCAATAGTTTCCTTTTCCTCTGTCTCAAAGAGCAGAAAATGTGTTGAAAATGTTATTTCTCTGAAAACATTTTCATTTGTGACCCAAAAGCAACCATTACTCTTTCATCCAGCAGTGGTGATGCATGTAAGAGGAAATAGACATGGGCAGCAAAGTCTAAACGCGCGTAGATGAGTCGAAGCAGCCACTTCTCATGTTAAGAAAGCCATGAAGAGGTCTATGTGAAGCCAGCCCCCCTCTTAATCTGTCTTCATATCTACATCAGGAGAAAGGTGCTTTTTCAGTGATGTACGTATAGGGGCTGCGATACGAGACCTGGGTGACCTTCTTGGAAACAGATTTATTTTCCAAAGAGGTACCTTCAGTCATCCCAAAGCCTTTTTTGGCAGTCTTGCTGAATCCTACTCCAATTCATGAATCTGCAGCAGAACAACAAGGGCCAATGCTACGTACAGAGATTCTAGCACACAACTTTCAATGTTATGGGCTTGGCCAGTGTCTTAGCAGTCCCAGTGGGAGTTTGGCCATTGATTTCAATGAGTTTTCCCCTGGCCTTTGGTAATAATCATTGGCTTCTTAATTTAGGGACAAAGATTCTGCTCTTTCCTTATATACTTGATTTCATTTGGGACTATGAGTAAAACACAAAGATGTGAAATGACCATTGCCGATATCAGGACTTAATCCTATAAAGCCTTACTTAAGTCAGCAATCCCAAAACCTTCAATATGATGACACAGGCCAGGGAGGGGAGCCTACATTTTTGTAGCTGTCATCTCATAACCGAAGCCCATATAGATGGAGGAGTAACAGCCCCAACCAACGCCAGTCTGTGCCAATGGAAGCGAATCTCCTGGCAATGCATTGGTAATGACATTTTAAGAAAATGTTTCCTTTATACCTCTTTGTTAAAGCCAATACAGTACTTTCTTACCATTTTTGCAGACCGGACAACACTGCTCTGGTTCATAGACTGGGTTGACACACTCGGGAACTGCGCAGTCTGCTACAACACAGTGAACTTCATTGCTGGGCTCGCAGCGACACCATTCGCATGGCGAGGGCTAGGAACAAATCTAAAATTAGCCCGTTTCCTCCAGCAGCTCACAAGTTTGCAACATTTCTAGCTTGCCATAAGATAAACACATCAGCGTTTAATACGTCTTGACTGCATTCATTCATCATGGGTAAAAACAAATTAACCTATAGGACAAAACATCAACATCTGAAATAGGCAACCAGAACATTAGAAAAACCAGCAAGCACGGTATTTGTTTGCTCAGAGGGTGTATCTTTTGCCAGCCTTTAGGTCTTGTCAGTAAGAAGACCGAGCTGAAGGACCAGGTCTAAAAGAGGTTTGATGGAGAGACCCACCTGCTCGTCTGACACTGCACACCTCCTTAATATAACCATTGCATCTGGCCCCAGCCCCACTCCTGCCTGTTTTAACGAGGTTTGTGAGAAAGTGCCTCCCGCTGTGAGTAATTAAGAGCCTGAATAACTCTGCTGAAGTCAGGGAGTCTTGGATTAAAGCACCCAGCTAAATGGTTTCGTTTCAGCTCCATCAATTCAAAGAGGAATCTATCTACCTCCAAATGTACAAATGGTAGAGCTGTCGCTGCCTCACTCTGGGAGAAGCTGTGAAAATCTGTTGAAAAATAGGAAGGTCAGTGTTTAGGGTTCCCCATATCCTTATATGTTTGCAAGTGTGCTGGAAGAATGGCAACAGAGCTAAGAAAGGACAAGAAGAAGGGAATGTGAAAGGAAAATAACTTCCTTTCAGTACCTGTGGGCTCAATACCTAGCTCCCAATTCCTCAGCTATGGTAGCTCCATCACTAACGCTTGAACGAGTAAATGTGGATACTGGAACAAATGCTGCTTTCGGTTGCATCAGTGGGAATCTGCAGCAATCGGAATTCCTCTGTGTTCAGAACAAACAAGCAAGATGCAAACAAAAAACAGCATCATCCCCAGGTGTTTCAAACCTCAGTGATGTGTCACTCACTTCTCCAAGACAGACACAACCTCACGAGCCCAGGTTCTGGCAGGTAAAAAGCTTTTCAGTTCACCTCTAAGAAGCTCCATATGTCTTGAGTCAAATAATTTATTCCCAGGAAATTCATTTCTACCTTAAAATGCACTAATTAAAGCTTCCCTTGCTTTGTCTCAGCATCTGCAGTCTATAATTCCTATCACCTCTCATTTGCTCACGGCTTTGGCAATTTAGATAAAATCAGCACTCCTTGAGCAAGGGAAGAAGTCTGTGGAGGTGGAATTCCTCTCTCTAATTATCTTTCCTCATTCAATCCTGCTTTGATTTCTGTCTGAAGCACCAGGAATCTAAATTAATTTGACTGACATTTCTTATTCGAGGCTATTTAATACGAAGAAACAATGCAGAAGGAAATAGACAGAACTATTTGCTGAGGGATCAATAAGAAAATTGCTGCTTTATTTTTACTCATTTTAATCGCTAATTATATGGAGCAGTAGAAAGAGATCTTTGGATTTGTGGAGGCTTTCACTGACGTATCCTTCGCTTTTGTCCCCATCTCCACTACTCCAGCAGCCGCAATCCTAAGAAGCAGTGCGATGTGCTGCCAGGGCTGCCGCCCCATCTACTGCTTGAAGATGATCAGCAGATGTAGAAGATGCCCCTGAACGAATGTGCAGCTGAGTAAATGAGACATGACACACACATCTTTTGCTATTATGTTGTCGGGGTAACTTGAAAATGACGCTGTAATAAACCGCGATGTTGCTTGACACCGAAAGCAGCTTTTCAGGAGGGAAAAGCTGCACACAATTACCAAAATAAAAGTGGGCCTTGGCAGTAGGCACAAACTACAGAACTTTTCTCAGCCACCTCTTCTTCCCCATCCTATCAAGTTCAAACTGTGTGGACTTGCCGCCAGGACTTTCCTTCCTCAATCTGACCATTTTGCTCATGTGCCAGTGCCCCTTTGTGGTGGCTCTCACCCAGCTCCGCACCTCCACAGGCGGCTCAGCCCTTCCTGCCCACAGATTTTATGAATGCCTCAGCACTTTCTCCCACCAGCCGTGTTTTGGGATCTTATTTCCAGACCCCTTTCAGAAAGCACTTTGCCCCAGGCAAACTGATAAATCTGATTTATGGGCCATTTCCCCTGGAGCTCCACTTCCCGTGGAACGACTATGGGATGCAGGCCAGAAAGTCCTCTATTTATCTGCATAGGCAGCAGGGAGACCAAGCAGAGAACTGACAAACTGGGAACCACTGAAGGAACTGGGAACCAGGGAAAGATCCCAAAGTTTTGTTTCCCAATCCTTTCATCTACTTCGTTTGCTCTTATTTTTCTCCTGCCATGGCAATTCCTCTTCTGGTTTTTAAGGGACCCGCTAGGCAGCTTTGCCAATCTTCACAAGTTCCAGAATCTGGATTTCAAGTTTTATCCCCCACGGAGCTGGGGTGCTTTCCATCACCAGTTAACACCAGTCCCTGAAAAGAAACTCCCATCCCTACTGAGAAAGAAAGCTGAGAAAATATGGAGGGTTTCTGAAGTATGAAGGAGAAAGGACACAAATCAGAGGCTCTGCCATTCCCACATGGACAGAGCAAACACTTTATTGGTGTCCCTTAAGCTGATATTCTGGAAAAAAAGGTTAAGATTAAAGGATCATAAAAGGCTTGGGCCAGAAGGTGATTTACACACTGCACCTGTCCATGGCAGAATAATCTCTTGGAAGACTCTCTGGGGAAAGATTTGTTAGGAAGGATTTCATGACATTGAGAGATATTGGTGCAGAAACTTTCTTCTCACCATTGCCTGACATGAAAGGAAGTTCCCAGTGCCCAGTCGGACACAGATACAGACCCACACACCAGCTGCACCCCTACACCCTTAATTTCAAGGTGTGTTTTGGGCAACAGACCTATCATTAAACCAGAGGAGCAAACCTTTTGCTGAAGGTAGCAGCACCACGTTTCCCATTACCTGGGGAAACCAGTGCAAAGCACCTGAAAGCCTTTTCACCCAGTTTTCACTAATGACCCTCAGGAGAACTGGCGAGGAAAGACCTTTGATGTCACTGTCTGTGCAGGGGCTGAGACAAGCCAAGTTGGGAAGAAGACGTGGCTGATACCTGACCACCATTTGGTGCCTTTTGTGAGCAGAGGAAGTGGGAATCAGCACCCAAATGACCTTCTCAGTCTCAGCACTGGCTCTGCTTCACCTCTCCTCCTACCGGTCACTTTGAGAGAGCACAAAAGCACAAACAAGGATGCAGACCCTGGACACCCTTGCTTACAAGCCTCACCTAAGCTCACAGCCCAACTGGAAAACCTTGGTCTCAGGTGTTGTCAAACGGGAAACATCTGCAGCCAGCGAAGTTCATTAACAAAGGAGGAGGGAAGGAAAATTAAAACAGAGAATAGAGAATACACATGGCTAATAAAGATTTTATGTGCCTGAGCACATAATGATAATCTTGATAGATGACATAAACAAACAAACAAACAAGGCAGCAAAGGAAACACAATGCAAACCAGGATACACCGTGAGCAGAGGAAATCAGGAGACCAAACCAGATGTGGATACTGTATCTCCTAATCTTTACTCTTGCTCCCATACACACACCAGCTCTGCACCATTTTCACCCTCTCTTTGGAAGCAAATGCCAGCACACGTAGGAATTAGACTTGCTAATGTCATCCAGCCACTCCTCACGGTGAATGCGGGCTGCCTTTCCTACAGGGCTGGGACCAAAGATCCTTCCCTAAACCCTAGGATTCATAACCTCCAGGAATTTCATACCTCTGAGAGCTCTATGGTTGAGGGCTCAAGTCATCCAAAAAGCCCGGTGGACAGAGAGACAGATCGCTCTATCAAACAATTCTTCAGGAGAATAGCCTAAAACGCTATCCCTCCCAAACTCAAGGGAGAGGTGGAGAACAGAAAATGGAAATATGAATTCAAATCTCAGTGTCTAAATCTACACTTTTATGCTTTTCTCCAGCTGAAGAGATCTCAAACCTTTTCTAAACCAAGGCAGCTGGTACAGTCACACAAACAACTGATCACACAGAACTTCAAGCTTTTAGGTAAGATCTCGCAACAAGCTTCTGCAGGCCTAAGCTTTACTGCATCTGAGACATTTCAGCTACCCCCTGAAGTCTGGTTGTCCCAAATGCTTGCTGAATTTCACCCATATTTCACTCTTAGCTCATGCCTTGTCTACAACTAAACCATCCTAAGCCACCTCTCTGCTGCCCCAAACATATGAAAAGATTTTTTTGTGACACAGAGATTGCCCTGCAAAAGCTTATTACTGACTAGTAACAATTCTCCCTCAGTGGATGTAGTAAACACACATATATATATAAGAAATAATATACTACAGCCGTCCCTTAAAAGCTCTTTGCTGGCTCCAATAAGGATTTCTGTCTGGGTGAGCTTATCAGTCATTCTTTGCTCCTTCTATATAAACGCCTCTAGGGGTGCAAAGGGAATGGTTTGCCTAAGACAAGTGAAAAACTTTTCAGCAGACATCTGATTGAAACTTTTTTTTTTTTTTTTTTACCTGTTTGTTCTGCCTATCAGAGGTGATTTTCCTTTTTTTCTTTGCTCTGCTTGCAGTCACCAGGCTAAGCATCCTGTTGCCCTTCCTCAGGTCCCCACGCATGCTCATTTCAGTCCCATATGACGGCTCTCACGTATCTTAGAAGAGCTCTCAGGCCAAGTTTTAAGGCTGCAGACTCCTGCCACCAGCTGTGATTAATCCAGCTGCCTTCACTCAAGTTTGGGTGAAGCTCCTGATTTCCTCCAGGCACGCTTAGCACAGCCACTTCCATCACTGTGGAGCCCTCCTCACCCTTTCAGGACAAGACACCCAATTGCATGGTGCTTGCTCCATAGCTGAGTTTTCAGCCTTGTGGAAGAAGGTTTACACCTTTGCTGGAGGCAGCGTGCAGGCTGCTCAAAGCTACTGCAAATTCTTGCAGTTAACCTCCAGTCATCTCTTCTGAGACTTACTCACTTATTAGGATTTATTGGGCTGCTCTATTCCCCCTTCATACACAAACTGGCCAAGCTTGAAGAGGGCAAGAATGCCCCATGATCCCAGACTCAAAGACTTCATCTTATTGACCGGGTCCCAAGATGTGGTCATGAAAGGACTGTGTCCTTGTACTGTCTGACTATTGCTCGACAGCCCTTTATCGATTACGCGCAGCTACCAGCAAACAACTACAGAGCATTACAAACTCAACGCCTATTATATCACAAATACTTGACATTTCTTTTGAGGAAGGAAAAAGAAAGGCTCCATGGCAGTGTTTACAGCCACCTAATCATGTTACAATAGACACGTACTGATCATCGCCCCGGGGCTGCTCGAGTTAGTAGAAGACAATCTAAGTATTTCCACTGAACTGAGCAGACCTGCTATTGGGTCCTGCAATGCTTTTCACAGTCAAATAGGTATATTTACAAAACAGGTGGAATGACTGGAGAGATCTGCTTGGTTGACTGGAATCTGAAGTGGCATAAAACAAACAGAGAAATTATCCCAGTGGAGTTTCTTTCCAAGCCCCATGGAAACTCAAGGATCCGTCAACCTAGGGCAAATGCAAAGAAGATGCCAGGACTCTGGGTATCACTGGAAGCCTCAATCAAGCACGTTAGCTCACTGAGAAGGAAATGGAACGTAAGTATATGCCTTTTCTAGGTTATACTGCAAAAGGTAAAAATGCACGGGAAGGAAACCTGAAGACCACCATCGCTGCCCATTTCTCCATCTTTTGGCTTTCAAGAAAGTTTGTGCCAGTGCTCACAGGGATAATTGCCTTCAGCCTCTCTCCTTAGACAGACTCGACTGATGGCATCCTGCTCTATGCAGATAAAACAGCAGGAAAAGCAGAGCGATGCGAAGTGAAGTCTGTCAAATTGGGCACTTACATCTTAAGAGGAGCTGTAACTTTTAATGACACAAAGGACAATGGCAATTCTGATGGAGATGATTTCTGTAGCTACAGTTTCAGGTGGTGAATTTATTGGCAGGAAGCAAGAGAACGAAGAAAGTTAAAAAGAACCTGATGAATAAAATCGGTGGAAAAAACAGTTTCCGCATTACAGCCGAGGTGGGAAGTCATAAACCAGGGGAGATGAATAAAGAGAAACTGGGATAGCATTCATCGAAGATACTCCTGGAGTTGAAATTAGAATCATTTTCATTGTTATTGAAATTGCCTGTGATCTCAGGCAGATTAGCAAGAGATTGCAGGGAAGTTCAGAGGATACTTACAAGCGAGAAATTTTGCAGATGCCAAACTGCAGAGAACAGGCTGTGTAGCGAGTCCCACCTGAAGGCGGGACTGAAATTTCTGTTCTGGACTGCTCCATTTGTCTTTACTATGAGCAGCACATAAATAACTGCCTAGATTGTGTTAAAAGTTTGGTAAAAGGCTTTGCATTTGTGTGCATGCACTAATAGAGTAACTGGCATGGGGCAAAAATCACCATAATTTTTGTCACTTAAAAAAATAAAATCATCCATCCAGCTATCGGAGACACAGCATCAATTACACTCTGGCAACTGCAATGACTTGGACTTTCCATTGGTGGAAAGTTGCTCAAATAAACAATCCGGTGAGTGATTATAGCCAAGCACAGCGACGGAAAACACCATCAGGTTGCAAATGACTCTGCAACAGGGAAAAAGTACTAAGTCATTAGATAATTTATTTGCAGTGAAAAAGTGGAGCTGTATCTGGCTTATATGGAGAACCAGCAATATAAATGAGCTGTGCCATCCAAAATTTGAAAAATGCTTGCACCATACTGCAGATGGGCTGAAACAAGGAGCTGGATCCCAAGGAGCAACAGAGCTGATGCCGAGAGGAGACCCTCATTTCCTAAGGGGCCCCCGGCACGCAGACACACAACCATTGCCAATATAAGACTGAAATGCCACGGCAAATCTCTCACTCAGTGGGAAGGACAAGACAAATACGTTACAGAAAACGTTTTCTATAGGTGGTGACTCCACTCCATACTCAATGCAGTCACACCACGGCGAGGTTGAAGATGACTTGCCTTATTTTCTTCTTTCTTTCTATAGATGCTGCAGCTCTTCAACCGAAGCTACCTTTTGGTTATCCCTAACTGGTAGCTGTCTAGTCACAGCTACAGGAGTCTCTCCAGGCTTACTGAAAACGGAAAAGCACCAAGATGCTGTAAACCCCACCCGAGTCATGTATGTTTCTCCCCCCATAACCCCAGAGCATGCCTGTCCATAGCTGACACAACATTATTCTTGCCATCCTTTTGTGAAACTGCCTGGGGAGCTACTCCAGATCCCTCAGCCAGAGGAGGCAGAGAAGCACAGAAGATGTGCCCAACTATGGGCATCCTGGGCCCACATCAGATGATTCAGGATCGTGATGGCATTAGGGGCTTTGGACTCATATATTTGCTACGTGCCACAAAAACTGAGGGGTTTATAAGGCTCCTGGAACCAGGTCTGGGTCTGAAAGAGTCACTTCTCCACTAGCTGACAAGACAGAGACAACCCTGAGCCGAGCCCTCGCCCCTTTTCCATGGGTGCTCCGTATCTGCAGTCCCGTGATTGCTTTTTTCCCCCGAGAGCAGCAGTGGAGCTTTCCATAACAACATGACTCTGCACTTCTGTACGAACACTCCCTTTGTTTTGATGTATGTCTCATTTTGTTCCTGACAATAGTTGTACCTCGCGTACCCTGGGGCTGAGGGAACCGAGGTCTGTATTACTTTGGTGATAATTTTTATGACTCTATTACGATAGTTTTTTAGTTCAGACGTGCCCAGTGCACAGGGACCAGGACTCCTTTCAAAAGGTTACAGCTATGACAGATGGGCCTGCAGCTCAAACGGTGGATGCACAGCCCCATTCGGACACGGGCAAAATGTCTGCGTGTGCTTCACATTTGTTAAGCTCCTTTTAATATGAGGAGGGAAACCGAGCCCAGCTGGCAGCTTTCTGCTCTCTGTTCCCTTCCTGTCTGCTCTTGCTGCTGCCAGAGCAGCCACGTCGAGGAGAAAGCCTCCTGGGGCAAGGGGAAGGGACCCAAAGACCTGTCCAGAAAGCTGAGCCCTTTCACATGAGTTTTCCCCACATTTGAATTTTCTGTTTCCTTCTTCATTCATGCCAAAAGATGGAAGAAGTTGGTAAGATCAGCTCTACATGCTCATAAAATGCTGAATTTGCATCAGGGAGGGATGTATAACATAACCAGATGTCACTGGGGAGGAAAACTGCATCTCTGTCCCTTTCCACTTTCCCTCACAACATACCCAGATCATGGCTGGGTATCACTCAGGCAGCTGGAAAAAATCACCCTGGCTGGGTCAGGGCAGTCAAGGGAAGGTGAAGGCTTCATGGGAGCTCCCTCAGGCAAATCCTTACCTGAGGTCAGCATCAAGCAAACTCCACAGAAGAGGATCTGGCTGGGACCAAACTTTACACCGGTGTAACATCCCAAAGGGCCACCTGAGATCCACAGAGCTGCAGCAGCTCGTAGCAGCAGAAAACCTGCCCCCAGAATAAAGCAGCTCTACTTTTAGAGGGCATTTTCCAAATTGTCCCATCAGCACTTCACATGTAGGATGTTTACCATGGGGAAAACTGCTCCCCTGCACCCACTGCACATGTATGCACAGCAGGGAAGGCTGATCTCCTGGGCTGCCCTCAATGAACAGGCCAGAACCCCCCCCCCCCCTTAACCCTGTGCTGGTGGCTGGAAACCTGAGAACATCTCACTGTCCTGGCAAAGGAGAGCTGGAATCTGTTCCTCCCTCAGGTCAGGAAGCCACAGGGCAAGGGGGATGTCTTCTTCTGCCACACATCACTGGCAATGGGAGCACAGGGATTCAGCATGCAATTTGGTTCTGGTGGTGAGCAACACTTTGGGGGAGAAGCCGAAGTTTTCATTCCTATTGCCATTGCTTAAACCATCAGCAGAAAAGGCAGCAGCCTCGGGGAGGTGTCTGGCCCACAGGGGATGTTACCACATTTAGTTGTGAGCACCAGGAGGGAAGGATGTGAAATGAAAATGGGTTTTATTCCCCAGTCAGGGTTTGAATAAGTTGTTTGTGATGAGAGGATACACGGAGTTAACCCCCTGTCAAGAAGGTTTTCCTGCCCAGGATGACCACAGGCAACCAGACTGGGAGATGCCCTCCTCTGTGTAGGTTTTTCAAATCCTGATGCACTTGCAAGCAAGCTGAATTTCTCATCATTCCCCAAGAATCCTCTCTCAACTGCACCACAGAACTAAGAGTAAGGAAGCCTAATGCCAAGTGTATCTTTATTTTACAACTAGATTGAGCATTGTCATTAACTGACTTATCTAATTATAGTTTAAAAAACAATATCTAGGATAATTATCTAATTGAGAATTATTTTTAATGAATGCAGCTCTGTGCACATTCCAGTAGCAACAAACACACACCTGCGCTTCCCCTTGCTCTGGTAGGGAACAGTTGCCTAAAAACATCTCGCCCATCGCTTGGCAACATTTCTGTGGGCTACATCCTTACTCACAGGATGACAACCAGAGGACCTCGTGCTCACCACCTCTGAAGAAATATCTTGGATTACATGGAGGGACATAGCTTGAGCAAGCCAAGGGACAAATGTGTCTTTCCTTGGCCTCCCTGAGCATATCTGGAAGCCACAAAGTGGGTTTTACCTTCTCTAGGCATGCAGCTAGATAGCTTCTCTCTCAGTAGCCCCAGCTCTCTGGACATGCCCCAGTTCTGGATGCAAGCAACACTGACAGGCTGTTTCCTGGAGCAAAACTCTGAAAGCACAGCCACAGCTTTGGCGGTACAAATGTTGGGCACGTGTTTGTTCCTGGGTCATATTTACTGGAAAAATCCCAATCCCTTGGGTTTGCATGTACAGGCTAAATTCTGCATGGCCCCGAGGAATGATAGACTGTGATTAAAACAATTCCTGGTGATTCTGCATCGTGCTGATGCTTGAGCTTTGGGTCTCATCCATTTCAAAGGGGAGCTTTGAGAGAACATGCTTGTAGCGCACCCAATGCCCGTGAGCTGTGAGCTTTTCGGCTCTCCATATATCCCTGCAAGCTGGGGAAAACAACAGCATGGCTTTTTTGTAGCCGAATTCTCAATACAGCCCATTGTCTTTTGCCTATTATAATAACATACTTGTGCATAATGTAATATATATGTTATAGAACCAGTAGCTAAGCTTATAACATGATTAAAAAAATAGCTATCACTACAGATCGATATATGACATGCCTATCTATTTTAGCATGTTTTCTTGGTACGAATTATGACAGAAATACAGTAAGTCAGTAATTTCAGATTCCTTTGCGTAGACATTGTCACTGTAATTTTGCCAGGAGGGAGATAATAAATCATACTTTTCCATCTGACTGATGTTCTGTTTCCCCTGTCTGATTTCAATGGCTGTGTGCTATCTTGTGAGCTGGCATTGTTCATGGCTCCTTTTATTAAAGTGCAGGCACGTTATTGAAATTTCTTTTGTATTATGATTTTCTAGCCGTATGTGAAATTGCAGAACACACAAGAAGGGAAAAAAAAAGCCCCATTTGTTTGAGTCATAATATGAGAACGAAACAAACTGCTGTACACATCTTGGAGAGGAAAAAGCTAATATTAAAATATGGGCCCCATGCTGGCTTGGGTTCGTAATCAGTGTCTTGTAATTTATGAGCGAAGTTCTAAAAACTACTAGTGATTTGGATCACTGGTTATGTGCTACCACAAGGTTTTACTAATGCTTGTTCTTGCAGTTATTAGCCTGTGACTATCTGAGTGTTTGCTGTGGTGCACCAGGAAAATGAACATTCATAGCAGAGAGGAGAAAGCTCAGGAAGAAACTCCCTACTTTTTTTTTTTTTTTTTTTTTTTTTTTGGAGGTCTAATGCCTCCAAAAAAGGCCTAAAAAGCTTCTCGGATGGAAGGAGTTGTGCCTCTGCTACAAAGTGTAGAAGCCACCCTGCAATTCACCGGGGAAGGGCTCCAGAGTAGGTGCAGCGATCACTTCCTGTGACACACGTGGTAAAATTCCCCTTTACCACCTAACCTAAGTGCCTCGTGGCTGCTGTGGTGTGAGGACAGACATCCCCAAAGCATCCCAGGCACTTCTTGCCCTTACCTGCCCTTGCACTTGAGGGCTGCAGCTGCCTCCTGCTGCTCACCTAACAGCACTGTCCCACCAGTAATGCCCTGGGAGCATCCCAGTGGCTTCATTCCTGTTTGACAAGGCTGCACTTCCTGGTGGTCTAAGCAGTGGTCAGGGCACGGCTGTGGTTTGTACTGCTTAATTTCTGCTTCTGGCACGGTTGCTGGGTGGGGAATCGCTTTTTGTCTTCGCTGCCTCCTTTCATCCAGCGGCAGAATGGCCACGCTGTGTTTCAGGGGCTGAGCGATGCTGGGAGAGCAGCTGAAGGAGCTCCTGCCTCTGCTAACGCCTTTTCAGGAAGGGTATTATTTTGTTAAGTTATATTAAGATAATTGCATTAATAAAACATTTTTTTAAAGAGCATTAACCGAGGAGAAGGAGGTGCTGCTATTCCAAAGTACAGGTTTCCATAATGAGCTGAGAATTAGTATATGATAATGCTATGCTTATACAGTCCCTCATTTATTTTGGATCCTGATTATACCCCAAAGATCCCTGCTAGAGCTGTGATCCCTACTGTGCAAAGTGCTGTTCAAGAAGACATAAAGTCAGCGAGTTACAGGAGCCCTGGCTGAAGGATTACAGGTGATATGCAGACAAAGATACAGTGGAAGGAAACACCATGACAGAAAAACACAGGAGAACTCCAGGAGTGAAACCCTGGCTCTTTTCAAGTCAGTGGACAGTTTGCCTTAGGATGAAGCTAAATACTGCCAGGAAGGCAAAGCTGTGATGCCGAGACCTCTCCCTTTCCCTCCCAAGGATAACTCACCCAAAGCCCTGCCAGGCAAACGGAGATATTTTAGTGTCTGTGGCCACAAATCTTCTGCTGTTGGCTTTGAGAACCATGACACCATGCTACAGAAAACCATGTCACGGGGAGCTGCTGTCCTGCAGGGACAGGGAGCAGCTCCCAGCTGCTTGGTCTGAAATGAGGAGAACCTTTCAAAACATCAGCTTGACGATCTCATGTTTTGCCACATATTCCTATAGGTCCGTAAAGGTTACTCTGGACATGCCTATATTCAGTGATGAGAGACCGGGAACTTCAGGGGAGATTATGGACAGACCAAACGGACAAGCTAAACATTTACAAAAGGCTCCCAGCTGTGGCTACGCATGTACCGTAACCCCCGCCATAAACTGTATTTACTAACCCGGGTAGGCATGTGCAAGTTCTGCAGCAGTGTAAAAACTAATCAGCACTTAGGAAAACTGTTGTCTCACTGACATTTGCACCATTTCTCCATCAGCTGCCAATGAACATTCATCACGCTGGCGGTGCGCTGTCTCCTTTATTTTACATAAGCTGCTGTCTGGGAACATTCATTTAACACACAACCATGTGCACTCCCAATAACCAAGACTGCTCTCTGATTTATTTGCTTATTTTCTCTCCCCGCGAAGAAAGGGGAGGGTTGGCAACCTCTCTCAAAGATTCCTGCTTTACAGGCGAGTGCGGAGCACTGGGGACTTGGACCTTAACCTCCAGCACTGAAATCAAAACACAAGCAAGCTGCTAAGTGACCCTGAGAGTCCCAACCAGATCTCTCCGGGGAAAGCAGCCGGACTGCCTGAGCCTTGCAGCATCCCTCATGCTGACCCCGAAGCCACCCATCACCCCGTGTTCGCTCTGAGAGGGACTGGAGGAGACCCAGGAGGCCGGATTTGAGGCCAGCAAGGAAAGAAGTGGAAAATGAGGTTGGGAAAGAGACGGATGGAAGCCTCTGAAAGCAACCAGCCCTCCCCTTTGGCCACAGCCTCAGCAGAAGTCACGGATAAGTTTCAGGCAAGCCGCGGGGATGAGGCAGGCTCTGTATGGGCAGCTGGAGCCTAAAGCCCTCAGAGATCTCCTAGGACCCATCACAGAGCTGTGGAAATCCTACACAGGGTTACTAAGCCATCTGTAAGGGACACAAGGTTTTACAAAGCACACAGAAAGACTCCTAACAGCTTTAGATTTACAACTGAAGTTCAGTTCAGCGTTTCATTCGTACGTGTTAATGATTTAGGGGCACAAGCATAAACATTTGGACAGCTGTCGGAGCTAGATGGCTTGTTTTCATGTTTATTTTTTGTGCTTATGATTGCTATGAGTCAAAAAGATTAGAGGTCCGAAATCAGCCCACTAGAAGGAAGCTAAGTATTCAGGAAATGGGTCTTTAGAGCTACTCTTTTACCAAGAGATAGTCACAGTTATGGTCTGGTATGTAAATAAAAGGATTAAATTGCATTTGGATTTCTCATCCCTACCCTAAACAGAAACCTAAAAACAAGATGGCAAAATTCTCCCAAATTGAAACCTCTCAAAATTTTTGATTTCCCAAAGAAAATACAATCCTAATTTGTGCAAAGATCAGGCAGCTGAAATTTCCATACGATGAGTCAGTCCCGGCAGTATTAATAGAGCAAGTATGGATGTTTGTATGCACACACACAGACACACACTTGCAAAAGGTTTTTAAATGAAAGTTAATTTCAGCTGTAGCTAAGCAATGAAGAGCACTTCTACGGATGATGATTCAAAACCTACATATTAGCAAAAGCAAATTGTAGGTGAAAGGGTTACAAGCCCACAAAATACAGTGACTCTCTCCACTGGAAGCGGTCTGTTTTTGAGTCGGAATGACTGGGAAAGCCTCTCTTCTTTGGCAAAGACAGAGCTCAATGTGCATGGAATGGGATTGAGAAAGTCTGCAGACCTTATAAATCCAACAGGGTGAGAGAAGAGCAGAGCTCAGAGCCTATAAAACCTATGGACTGCTCTGGATTTCTCCTGTAGAGATGGCAGGTAAAAGTGCAGGTACTCGGCTCTGGTGAGGCTGCACCTTGAGTACTGTGTTCAGCTTTGGGCCCCTCACTACCAGAAGGACATCAAGGCCCTGGAGTGTGTCCAGAGAAGGACAATGAAGCTGGAGAAGGGCCTGGAGCACAAGTCCTGTGAGGAGCTGCTGAGGGAACTGGGGTTGTTTAGTCTGGAGAAGAGGAGGCTCAGGGGAGACCTCATTGCTCTCTGCAACTGCCTGAAAAGAAGCTGTAGGGAGCTGAGGGTCTGCCTCTTCTCACAGGTAACTGGTGATAGGACTAGAGGGAATGGCCTCAAGTTGTGCCAGGGGAGGTTCAGGTTGGAAATGAGGAGACATTTCTTCTCAGAAAGAGCAGTCAGGCATTGGGACGGGTTGACCAGGTAGGTGGTGGAGTCACCGTCCCTGGGGGTGTTCAAGGAAAGGTTGGGCCTGGTGATTAGTGTATGACATTGGTGGTAGGGGGATGGTTGGACCAAGTGATCTGGGAGGGCTTTTCCAACCTTAATGATTCTAGGATTCTCTTATCTGTGTTCCATTGAAGCAAACAGCAAAATACCCAGATGCCTCAATGAAGTCAAGGTTTGGCTTTATAGCAGCAATTTCCTGAATCTTGGAAGTTCTTTCTTTCCTACAGCATTTATAAACTCAGAGTTGGGTACTCCTGGAAATGCACAGCAATTTTTGATTGCCTGAATCTCTAGGAGGAAAAGAGTTTCAATATTTGTTCTAGGTAAACACATAGATTTCCAAAAAAATCAGTTTCTGCCCTGTTGCACAAGGTATCAAGCTCTGTAAAACACAGGTCCAGCTCAAAAGCTTGACTGTGAAGTGAGTTAAATATGAAGGATCTCACATGAGTCCTACATGAAGGCTACCACATGCGAGAATGATGTGCCCCCATCTACTGTGCCTCTTTCTGGGGACACTGGAGCTTTGCTTTCTACACAACACCCCGCAGTTGCTGAACACAACAAACTCTGAATCAGACAGCTCTAACCCCCCCTTAATAGCCTTTCTCCCCTGAATTCTGTTTCTCTGCCCTTTAATCCATTAATGAGCAGGATTATTTCTTTCAGAAAACGTGATAAATACTTCTGTACTTTTTTTCACGTTAGAGATACTTTAATGAAAAGATCCATCTCATTGTTCTCCCAGTGCTTTCCTAAAATCTCACCAAAACAGCTCCTGATAGCTTTCACGTAAGGACCTGACCACGTGCCAGAATTACGCCCAGGTGTGGGACTTTTCCCCACTAACAAATCAAGACTACTCGAGCATGATATTTGTGGGGTGAAGCTGGGCTGGTCTTCATAGGGCAATAAGAATCTGTGATTCAAGCAGTTCACAAGATCAGCATCTTCATGTTCCTCTGCAAAGCAGAGAACAGGTTGAGCTGGATGGCCCTTGAGGATACAATCCTCATCTATTTGTTTTCTGCCTAAGCCTCTAGACTGTCTTGATCATACTGAGTGATTCCAGCTACAGACAGACAGAAAACGATGAACACAAACCATATATAATAGCAGAAAGGAAACAAATACTACCTTCACTGAAAAAGAAAATAAAAATCTGGGAAAAAGGGATTTGTAATCTATGTTATGAGAATTTGTGAAGCATTAAGACCTATATGGAAGTATTTTCATTGTCAGAAAATAAAATAAATTTGCAAGTGTATAATGAGATTGGGCATACAGCCATGAAGAGTTACAGGCTGTTTTTAATTAAGGAGGTATGAATTTTAAAGCCACGTGACTGGGGAGCAGAAACTTGTGTATACCTATTGCCTTTACATACCCTGTTCTTCATTGTGAAATACTGTTTTCCTTAGCAGAATTGAAAACATGTAATCAAACTTACTAGAGTGAGAGATGTAGGTTGTGTAAAGGGTAATGGCTTTTGAAAATCTGGTCTTATTTCTAAGATACATTTCAGAAGAATTTCTTCACAACTTTCCTAATAGGCACTCTACTATTATAATTAAACTCCCTGCTTCTCTGTACCTGAGATGGTCATCTGCCTAGAAGTTCATCTTCTGCCATTCTAGATAGCTTTACCACGGCTGCAATGCAAATATTAAATATAGCTTGCAACCTACTTACTTGCATTCTCATATAGTTATGAATCACAGCTCTCAGTACCATGCCATCATTTTTTTTGTTATCCAAATTGGAAGGGGGTTTCCTAAAAAGCACCCAGCATCTTGGTTTACCACCATTTTTACAGACACCACCAGCGGTCCAACTCGATTCATGCTTTGAGCAAAGAGGGCGTTTGAGGAGCCACTTTGGAAGGCTGGCATTGTGCTCTGGGACTTTCCACTCATCACTGGCCCTCACCGAGTTCACGTGAGGCTGGAGGTGGCAGCTTTCACATCAGCCTGACCTACAGCACAGTTAAAAAGACCTTTGCTTTCATCTCTGATTAACAGCAATAAGCAAATACTGAGTGCCTTTGAGAGTCCCCAACAAGTCCTGTATCATACTAATATTAAATCCTGAAGTAAGTGTTTCATACCTTAAATTCCTCCAAGATTTTGTAATTTTTTCCATGATATTCACAAAAGTTTTTCACTTCTTTGCATTCTGGACAGCATCCATTGTGTTCCACTTTTGTACACTTTGGGTGGATTTTAGGGCATTCTGGTTGATCACAAACAGGTCCATCCTCAGTACAGACACAGGGACAGTTGGAATGTCCCGGGAAAAAACGTTCTCCCAGTTTGTACACAAAGCCACTGTCATCCACGCAGCCCTTCCCTCGGTAGTCATCAAAGATCAGGTTGTCATTACTGGAGGTCTGGTCCCCTTCATCAGCAGGGTAGTCTTCATGATTGATGGCAGCCGGAGTCACCAAACCAGGGATTACCAACAGAAGTATCCAGGCTTCATGGATATGTAGAGCCATCCCCCTCCTCGGCTTCTCCATGGGGTCTCAATGCCAGAGAGAAACAGCTGCTTCCATAAGGAGACCAGTGTGGTGGTCTGAAAACAAATATTTTAAAGTGAGAACAAACTCAAAATACTAAGGGATATTGACTACTAAAGGCCATTCTTTCAACCGCCACCAAAAAATAAATCAGTGCTTACAAACCCATGCAGATAACTACCTCTGTTTCATTTGAAATAAGCCCTCCCTCAATTATTTGTAATGAGACTAAAGCGCATGAAATACATAAGTTAGGCATACATGTGTAAGTATATGCCCACAAAATACCCCTATAGAAATGGTGGCTCAGAGGAATCACCTGATTTTTATTTTCCTCATTCGTGCAGTTGAGTTTTCTGCTGCACCAGAAGTTAAAGTACCTGCCTGAAACTGCAGTTTCGAGGGATCTGAACCCAAGTTTAAGCATGGTTTTAACCTCCTGCTGTAGCCACTGTCCCTCCGTGCTACAAGGAGGCTAGCTGGGCTACCAACATCGCCCAGCCTGCGGCAGGTTCGTATAATCCCGACAGAAAGCACGATGTAATCCACATTCCCCATTATTCAGCATTTTAGGAATTCCCAGAGAGAAATGCTGAGAGCAGGATGATGTTAAATGCCTGCGGAGCGCATGGAGCTGCTGAAATGTGTCTGTCTGCTTAGGCTGGAGTCTTTGGAAAACTTGGGGAGCGATGCAGCACGGCCTGACCTTTGGAGAGCTCAGCTTGAGTGGCAGAGCCATGGAGCGACCAAGGGAGGGAGAAGCTTTGCATCACCCCTGGGAGAACCAGCGCCAAGAGCAGGCTCGGTGCCTGTGCCTCGGGTGCGCGATTGGCTGCCCGCGGTGCCACATCACTGCCACCAGCACGCCGTCCTTCCTACCCGCTGGCCAGCAGCCAGCGCAGCGCCAGCAGGAGCATGGCTCCTGACCGATCTGAGAACTGGGCGAAGTATTACAGGAAACTTTTGGATGAGATATGAGCCTTATGGGGAGGGAGGGTGATGGAGGGAGTTTCTGGCACTCACCAGAAAGGGCTTGTTTGGATGCGTGTGGCACTGCTTCTCGTCCTCCCGTCTCAGTGTGCGGACAGACACACGCACCATACACAAACATGCATTAGCCTGCACACACAGGAAAACACGTCCTCCCCCTCCACCCCCAGGGAGGCATTTTTTCTGTACTGGGATTTTTGTACTGCAGATTTTCAGCAATTAGTTCTCCTTAATTGAAGGAAAAAAGCAGCAGCAGCAGCAGCAGGAGAAGGCTTTAATCCTAGAGAAGCAGCTAAGGGATCCTGTTGACAAAGCAGTTTTTCCAAAGCCACAACAGAGGGAGACACCGGATATTACACAAGCTTTATCAAATTCAAAAGACATCTTCTTAATTGAAGGACTAGCTCCTTTCCCATCACAAGGGCTGTGCACCCTCTTACAACTATCAGCAATATCTATCGTAATGTGTTGCTTGAGAATCAGGCGATTCATGCAGCTGCAGCTGCTTTACCCATTGCCAGAGCAGGGAATCTTGCCCACCTAAATGCTACAGGTAGCTTGCAATATTGCAGATTGGTGGGTATTTAGGGAGAAAAAATCAAAAAGCAGGAGCAAATGAAGCAATTAATGTCTGAGGAACTGTGAAATGATCAAGGCAATGTGCTGAAGTGTGATGAGGAAGCTCTCTGAATTAAAAAAAAAAAAAAAGTTCTCTGAAGATCATAAATAAGACCGCTATATTTTGCTACAGCCTGTAGTCATCTGAGACGTCCCACAGCAACTCACAGGCACTCAGCTCAGCGGCGATCCTGGAAATCAGACAGACTGCAGACGCCTCGTACGGACAGATTTCAACAAGTAAACAAATGCTGCTTTGCTCAGAATTAGTTTACAGCTGAACTTTCTCATCATTTCTCATCATGAGAGAGGCCAAGATCGTAGGTAAGTCTCTGAGTAAAAGGTTTCCATCCACCTTCCCTCGCCCCGAGTGAATAATTTACACTTACCTAATCAGGCTCGATCTGAAAGCTGAAAGGGGTCACAGGCCAACATGGACTAAAAGGTTAGACACAGATTAGTGAAAGCAGTTCCTCCTAATCACATTTTCAGTGTTGACTCACGGACAATCCCTTTTCCTCCACCTCCCATCGCCAAACACAGGAAAGCAGCAGCCCAGCAACCACGACATGAGAATTAAGCTTTAACCCAGTGTTCAGGATTCAAAGCGAGCAGCGGTGAGGCGGTCCAGAGGCAGGGATGCCGCGGAGAAACCCCGATGCCAGCAGCACAGTCATCGCGGCGAACTTGGGCTGGATTTCCTCAGGTCTTGAGTGCAGGGGGGCGGCGGGA